>NC_062998.1:34377839-34680869 GCF_023078275.1 Leguminivora glycinivorella
GTTTTTGCTTTAAAACTAGATGGCGTTGTTTCGTAACCCGGGAGTGGAAAAAAACATATTTTCACCCATATTTTTACTTGTTTTTATATTATACTATGAACAACTATCAAAAAACTTTATTTTAATATCAAAATATTGGCTCAAAACACAATTTTTACAAATTGTATTTTTTGGTCGGCCTCGACGTAGTTGTGATCGCATCGCTGGCTAAGTTTGTTCGCATGTTGTCTAATTATTGCCAAATAAAATGACTAGATGACGTTGGTGGACTAGGAAAATGTCACATCCGTTTCGTTGTTCATTAATATAATATACTTAGTGATAATAAACCTATATGTTAAGCTCAAATACGTTCAACAAAACGCAATCATTGTGCCAACAGATGTGACATCCATGTCACATCACAAATGTCATTGTATGATTTATTGAATATTCATAATATGGATATTAAATATTTTAGAATCGCAGCAGCAATGCGAGTAGAGATACAGAATTAATAACTGTATAAATTAATAATTGTATTGACCAATGACCTCATACATAAATTTACCAGTTTAGGTGACAGAAGGCGAATCCAATTAGTAAACATTAAATGTGCTAAGGAAAAGAATCTTTCCGATTTTCAACGGGACACGGCTGAAGGGGCGAGCTGGTTTCGACTGCGCCCATGCATCTCAATTATCCAGAAAGTTCATTCGAAGATCATTTTGCTTATAATAATCTGAGTAATCACAGTGAACGGTTTGACAGTATTTCAGCTAACATTTAGAGAGACTTGCTAGCTTCGTCGGTCAGGCTTCGTCTTGGACAGAACGCGGATAGTTCAGCGTTTCTTGTATGTCACTCCGAGCACCCTAACCATCGGCAGCGTAGGCCATGCACTGGCCGACTAGGTGTGGCACTTTGGATTACGTTTTTATAATAAATTAATGATAGATTGTATTGTTTTGGTAATATATTTTCTACTCTTATACTACTCGTTTGGTACTCGTATAAACCTAAACTGAGATAATAAATGAATAAAAAGAAATAATTAGTGAAACTCTGACATAAGTAATAATTAATGAGACTACGCGTTTTCACATTATCCGATCCGATATCGGATGTAGGACTGATACCTCATACATTACAGGCGCTGTCTTGGATTTTTTCTATTTAAATCCTTCCGACATCCGATATCAGATCGGATAATGTGAAAACGGACTAAGACAATAGATACTTGGTTAGTGTTATATATGCCTATGTATATCCCACCAAAAACATTCTGTAATAAATAGCCGTCTCGATGGAACTGCTTGTTTATCTCTAAAAAGTAATGAAATCTACATAAAGTTCCTTACTGCGATTTCTTTATTATTATAGTTAACTAGCCTTTGCTGCGGCTTCGCTCGCGTTAAATTCGAAAATCTCTCCGCAAACTTCCATCCTCCATTCTAAGGAAGTAGGGGGATATAAAAAGAGACAAAAAGTAGCCTATGTCACTTTCCATCCCTTCAACTATCTCCACTTAAAAAATCACGTCAATACGTCGCTCCGTTTTGCCGTGAAAGATGGACAAACAAACAGACACAAACACTTTCCCATTTATAATATTAGTATGGATGTTGTGTGACTTGGCCGTTTAAGTGTAGTGGTGCTGGCGACAGATTGGTGCAATGGTGTCATGGAGCACCTGGTTATAAACTTCTTTATACCCTTGTGTATAAACAAGTTTATAAGTTTCATATTCGATGGTCCGAGCTGAGGTTCGTAAAGCCATGAAGCCAAGCTGATAATTATTGACGCTAAACGCCGATCGAAGTCTGAAGCAGTCTGAAGTGGGTGATAGACGTACGATACGAGCAAGTATGCGTACTTATGGCTCGACAACCTTTTTCGATTGTGTGTCACCGTAAGTACGCGTAAAAACCGCCGCGCATAGTAGT
The DNA here is from genome assembly GCF_023078275.1 of Leguminivora glycinivorella. Classification (NCBI taxonomy): domain Eukaryota; kingdom Metazoa; phylum Arthropoda; class Insecta; order Lepidoptera; family Tortricidae; genus Leguminivora; species Leguminivora glycinivorella. The sequence continues at coordinate 34,379,765 of NC_062998.1, forward strand.
CGACCATCCAACGCGTACTTTGCTCGTACGCCTATCACCCACTTGACGTCACGCCAACACTTTATGGAAAAAGCGGGTTTTCGACAACTACCAATAAGATTTAGACATTCAAAAATCTTCAATAATACTCAACTGTTTCGGTCGCACTCGTTCAAATATAGGGGAATATATTGGTGTGAGCGAGACGGTCAGGAGATTGATTGTCAACATGATATCTATCATAAACACCGTTCGAAATGGCCTCATTAAAATCTAAATTTTAAATATATTGCAAGTAACATTACTAATCATTGACGTCACGCTCAAAATGAAAGAGATAGAAAATTTGACAGTATGGTACTCTTTTGCATGATTGTCATAATTCAAAATAAGAACGATGGCTTGCGTTGTAAACAGGGACTGAAACATGACACGGGCCCCTAGCGTCATCTATATACTTTTCACTGTATCACTTGTAATGCCGTTGAACTACCGCGTGCGTATTTAAAAAAAAACAACATTTTTATTCAAATGACACTCTTAGTGACATCTAGCGACATAGATTTACGGCTGCCAACGGGGTACGGTATTTAGTATGGACTCTGCTGGTCCTTTATAATCGTCCTTGGTTCTAACCAAACAAAAAAAAAGTCGTTGTGTGAACGTAGGTATTTGCGCGGCGCCGGTGATAAATAAAGTTCTCATAAACGTTCGCGTTCTTTTGAAAGTTCGGGGTAAAATCGAAATCAAACTAGCGAAGTTCGCTAGTTTGAAGGCTGTACCTACAGCGACATTTAGCGAAAACTTGTACGTCAATAAAACTGACCAGCACGGGAAGCATGGTCGCGGGATAGACGATGAAATATCAGGCCGTCCCTATCGCACTTACAAATAGTGCGATAGGGACGGCCTGCTATTTTATCGTCTATCTCGCGACCATGCTTCCCGTGCAGGGTGCGTAGCCGAATGGTATAAACGCTCACGAAATGAAACGCTCGTACTCGTAGATATCTATCTCCGTCGCTCTTGCGTATTAGCGCGACAAAGCCAGACTACCCTTCGCAGCGTTTCGTTTATAGACCCAGAGCCCAGGCCCGCCAGACCTTCCTCAAATTCTCAAGGATGAAACTTTGGGACAATGTAGAGTTCATATCGGCGGTTAATGTGTGCATATTTTCTAGTTCGGCCCATCGGCCAATTTTTTGCTATCAAGTGATGAAGGTGAAAAAAAAAAGTGCTTACTTTCCTTAAATTCTCAAGGCTGATGTTTATATATGTGTTAGAGCACGTTGTTAGAAATTGGTTATCATCAATGCCAGACCGTTTCCGCCGGCCATAACTTTTACCAGACGCGACAAAGTTGGCAAAAAACGACTCTACTTAACTTACCTCATTTTCTCAAGCCTGATTTTGATATATGATACGCAGGGACCTGTAACTAGACCGTTTGTAAGCAGCCAGACCAATCGGATGGACCCAACCATCCGCCAGACCGACTTAAAGTTTCGATAGTAGCATTAGTAGAATTGAAATATTCCGGGTCTAACTATAAAAGCTAAAAACTTGAATTTTCTACATTAAGCTACGTGTATATTGTATACTTGACGTAATAAGCGACTTTCAAAAATTTTACTTCTAAGGAAATAAAAAAATGAAAGTTTATATGTGGTGCAAGATTAATTTTAAGCTATGAATTTTATTTACACTGCGTAAGTACATGTGTATTTTATTATAAATATAACTTTTACCAGACGCGACAAAGTTGGCAAAAAACGACTCTAACTTACCTCATTTTCTCAAGCCTGATTTTGATATATGATACGCAGGGACCTATAACTAGACCGTTTGTAAGCAGCCAGACCAATCGGATGGACCCAACCATCCGCCAGACCGACTTAAAGTTTCGATATGAGCATTAGTAGAATTGAAATATTCCGGGTCTATAAAAGCTAAAAACTTGAATTTTCTACACTACGGGACATCCCGGGGAAACCGGAGGGACATCCCGGGGAAAGGAGGGACATCCCGGGGAAAAGGAGGGACATCCCGGGGAAAAAAACGCTATTTGGCTACGGCACCAGTATTTATACATTTTACGACAACAAGTCGTTAGCCAGTTTGCGGGGGTAACAGTGACATCTAGCTAACAACTTGCACTACGGCATATAATTGTTTTTCACGCCCTCTATCGTTGAGTTTCCTAAACATATCCTAAGTACATCGGATTTATTTGACTGAAAACACCGAGCATCGAAATAATCAAAATCGCTCAAATCGTTGCCAGGTTCGACTCAAGCGCACTCTATAGGTAATTTTAAAAACAAGTCCAAATGTTTACACTTCACTAATTCAACGAGTTCAACGCTAGATGTCGCTAGTCGCGATCATGGTATATGTTGAAGAAATGCGGTTAAAATAAGAAACAGATTAGTATTTTAAAAAATATATTTATTTCTTCCTTATATATGATCAAATATATAATAGATTCCAATTATTGGAAATTTATAATGGCAATTACGCAGTTATTGAACGTATGGCTGTATGATCATCATTTTGAGTGATATGATTCACACTTATTAAAAAAAACTTAACGTCAAACAAAACCAACATGTCAAATATATTTGGAACTTTTCCCCCTAAGCCCGTAATGTGTTTTATACAATTAACTATAAGATTTTGGTGAAATAACTATATATTTGCTCCCTTTGGATTTAAATATATAACTATATCTTTAGATGTGTTAATTTATGGGTATGTTTTGTCGTGAAGTGTCATTAGTGCTGTCAAAATTGCGTGGTCGGTCAATTGGTGCAATACAAAGCTGTACAATTCCAAAGAAAAATACCTAGAAGGCGGCATGTAAATGCATGATGCAAACCTCAGAAGTAATTGCCGTTATTACATCAAGACATGCGATCATCGTTGAATTGCACGATTGTGGAAACCCGACTCCCGATATAACGTTCCCATTAGTCGGGCCCAATATTGTTGTGAAGTATTCTTGAACTCCGGCCTCGTGTTCGGCGGAGACGCACAATGGCCGGGAGTACGTTACCTGAGCGGGTAGCACAGATATATTACACCTACGGTTTATTCTGTTCCTCTAATCCCATTGCAGTTATAGGCTTTGCTCTCTCTATTGTACTCTTTTGTTGGTGAGTATATTAAAACACATCTAATTAAAGTACCAACATAAAATCATAACTTCTAATCATAAATAAATCATGTGTTTTTGTTTATAGTTACCCCTTACTAAATGTGCCCTTACCAGGAAATATACCAATAGTTGTCAATTTGCCATTACTTGATACCATGGAATTCAGTAAAGCAAGTTGCAACTCTAACAACTGTCTCCCAGAAGGTAAGTTCATGAAGTAGAATAACCAAATATTATATGTAGAACCAAGTTATTCAATCTATTAGTAATTACAATGATATTATTTGATAACACAACACTTATGTGAAATAACTTGACTAGATACAATGTGCTTCAAATAATAGGTATATTCATTCCATATTACCAGCGTAAAACTTGGGCTCAAAATTACTTGCACATCTAATCACATTTAAAATTAAAATTTGTTTACATTATGAAGAGTAGAATAGATATAGCTAGAAAAGAAACTGCATATAATGTATATTATAAACTGAAATAGATGTTGTATAATAATCGGTTCTCAAAAAGTATGACTAGTTGCAATGTTAGCTAGTTGCCACAGTGAAGGTGTTAAAACACTAAGCAATATAATATTTGATAATAAATTATTTTTCCCCTCACTAGCTCGGAAACACTTCTTTTATCCTTTAATGCCAGCGGGTAAAAACGCATTTTATTCACTAGTGGGTAAAGTAATTTGACTTTGAATATAGTCAAATTAACTGCTTTAAAATTGATAAAAGTAGGTGAATCTAGTAATGAAGATAATTTACCACCTGTGAAACTACTGGAAGCAGTGATAAACGCATTTTCTGCGTTGTACTTTCCTCGCTATAGTGAGGGGAAAAGTTTTGTGTTACACATGGGTGCAAATGTATTTTAATTCTTGTGTATTGAAAAACTCGCTAAGTTCAGGATTCTATTCTCGACTACTATATACAACTATAGAGTCCTTTCACTAGCTCGTTTTTCAATTCCACACTCGGTGTTAAAATACAACTTTGCCCCCTTGTATAACAAATAACTATTATTGCTTCCCAAATAACTTCATAAAGTAACTGTTCGGACATGCAATAAAAATATGATTAAGTTTGAACTTTAATAGCTGTCAATACAGTTGTATAGAATACTTCACCATATATGGCTTCTTGTGCTGTAAAAGGTTAATTATAAGATTTAAGCAATTATGACCTCCATGCTGTTTTTCTGCCATATTCCATAATAATATATTACTTTCGTTTCCAGATTCATCTCAAACATTAGAACTACTGTTCAATGAGACTCAAAAACTACCATATGTTTGGGCCAAAGACAAACCTCTGCTTTATGTGCAACAAATCATACTGAAAATAGGTGTGTATAAATAATACAGAATTTTTGTAGTTTAATAGTATTTTATTTTCTTGCTCCGCATAATTATTATACTCGTACTTCAAATGCGATTTCTTGTTCTATGTATAATATATTATAGTGAGCAAAGATATGGCATTATATGGGCCACTTATTTAACATCCAGGTTAAGTTACATACCATTTCTTTTTCAACATGATGTGTTTATAAATAACAGACCACAAAAATCCATAATAACACTGACTGTAACGTGACATGCATTCATAGTTATTTTACCAGCCTAAGATATCAATGATGTACAAAGTTACAAAACTGCTGCATCCCCCTTATGCCCCTGCCACACTGTCTAATGACCTGGGGCCCGTTTCTCGAAAGGTACAAGCCTTGTATTACAAGTGCGCGAACTGTCAAATCGTATGGGTTGTCATGGAAACACACTTGTAATACAAGGCTTGTACCTTTCATAAGTTACAATTTATAAGTGCTTGTCAATGTCTAATATGACAAGTTAAATAAATAAATAATAAATATTATAGGACATTCTTACACAGATTGACTGAGGCCCACGGTAAGCTCAAGAAGGCTTGTGTTGTGGGTACTCAGACAACGATATATATAATATATAAATACTTATATACATAGAAAACATCCATGATTCAGGAACAAATATCTGTGCTCATCACACAAATAAATGCCCTTACCGGGATTCGAACCCGGGACCGCGGCGCAGCAGGCAGGGTCAAAAGAGACTTCCACTTGTAACTTGTAACTTTCAGTTTTGAGAAATGGGCCACTGTTATTAAAAATGCTATAATGTATTACTTCAAAGAAACTTCACAGTTTTAAGAACCAAATGATGCCTCACTCTGGTTACTTTGTTGTATTGCTCCTTGTACAGTCACCTGCAATATCATATTGCTCTTTGAAGGCTGCAAACATATGTGACACACTCTTATGGCTACTTTATGTGTAGATAAGATGTTATCTCGGCCTTCACAGAGTAACATTTTATTGCTGCCATTGCTGGTGATTGTATAAGTATTATAATCATCTAAATAGGTAGGAGGAGAACACGAGACTTATTTGAATTAGTAATGGTGAATGTTCTGTATAGGTAACATTAACTATAATTTGTATATAGGAGTGTCACCCTGGAATAGCAACCTGCGTATGTGGGATGCATTTAGAGCTCCGTTGCAAGAGGTCTTCCGGTTGTTAGAAACTATAAAAAATCATGAGGACCCTGAAACGTAAGTTATTATCTCCTTATTATTATTATTTATTTAATAAATAGTATAAATATACAGTGCTCCACAAAACTACGGTATAAGTTTGACTGCGGAGTCAGAAAATCAATTAATACTTCTCAGGTTAACAGTGGACAACGGTATTGACATAAAATACATAATTAAAATGTTTACATATAATTATGCTCATCATAAGGTGTACCTACACACACTTTTTTCACAACAAATAACCTGTCATACATGCAAATCATTTTTTTTACCTATTTTTGTTTCAACTACAACAAAAACAAACTGCCATTATTTGATCTTGACCTTTGTGAGGTATACAGGTATTTTTATATGTTTTAGTTTATTATATGTGTCGCCCAATATTTTGTTTAATGTTAATAGTTTACGCAAAGTTAGACTATAATGAAGAATAAAATTTCCATAATAAAGTCAGTATTTTAACTGTTTCCCAGACTTAAAATCTGTACAGATATAGTGCGAAAAGGGTTTCCTTTGTATTTTTTTCAGTCAGTCTCAGTACATCTTGTACTGAGACTGACTGAAATAGCATGACACGTTCGTACTTTTCCGTAACAATACGAAGGCAAATCTTTCGCACTACATCTGTAACAACCACATACGCATCAAGAGAATTTCAACTATATTGCTCTAATTTAAGATTCATAGTTTTCAACTTTATCTAGAAACTGGTTAAATGGAATATACAATTTAAAAAAAACCTTGTGGAAAGACTTCTAAATTACTTATTATAAAAGTTATATTAATGTGATCATATTTAAAACATATTTGAAACCAAATTCTACATTTCAGTAAAGGCAGCTTATCCCAGTACTGCTACCAGATAGGAGGCATAAAGCAGCAGAACAGTAAAGCGAGTTTAGAGCGGGTGTTGCCCGAATACAGCTGCCTCGTGCTGTCGCCGGCCAACCTGTGGCAGCAGAACCTGCAGACGTTCTCTATGGATGTCAATGTTGTGAACACCGTTCTCTCTTACCAAGTAAGTGCCTTTGTTTTGCTTTAATTAGTAATTAATAAGTAACGGTGCTAAAACTATGTCCTATTTATTGAAAAAAAACTTTAAAAGGTAACCATGGAGTTGAATAAAGTTTGATACATTAAGGTTGAACTTGAAAAAAAAATACTAATATGAAAATTAAGTTTAAAACTAACAAACAAATATAAATTATTATGTATAAAACAATTGTTACCTTTAAAATTAAGGTCAAAATATGAAGTAAATGTTACTTGTATCATAGTATAAGTAGTTGTTAAGGGAATTTCTATCTATCTACATTAAGGGCATCAAGCCTGTTTAGTTTATTTCGTTCTTAGTTTTTACTTCTGGGGCTGGGCTGGGCTGTTGTGATTCCAGATTACAGTATAAAGTTAATGAATTTGACGTTCAAAAGGTAATGTCTTCTGTTAATTGTTGCGCAGAACCTCCCAAAGAGCAAAGTGTCGATAGCAGAGATGGCGTTCGGCATGCAGCTGCGCGACTGCGGCATCAAGCGCTACCCGCTGCGCGCGCGCCCGCGCGTGCTGCAGTTCGCCGTCACCGTCTTCTACCAGCGCGTCGAGCCCAGGTCACAACCACATACCTATACCACACACATATATAACTCCGTATAGACAAAGTCTAAGAAAAAAACGTACCTCAGTACCATACAGAAAAAGATGGCATTACACCTTTGGGGTACGCTCAGCTAGATGGCGCTAATATTAATATTTGAAATTTTAACACATATCAAGCTAAGAATATGGGCCAAATTGTCAAAACTGAGGTTCAAAAGTTCTAAGCCTGTGTCAAGAGATGGCAGTCTATGCACTGTGATTGACAAATTTTACTTAGACAGTACCTCTCTATAATACTCCATCCTCTTTGCTTATACCTACCTATCTACCCACACTATTTTTACTTTCTTGCCCCCTAAGTGTATGTGAAAAAGTTTGCAGTTAATGAAAATATTACGTTTACAGATTTTTAAATTCCCTGACGAAAAAGTTGAGAGCAATGTACCCCCTGTACCAAGAGCAGCCGTACACGCACGCGGAGGAGCTGACGCTGGTGTACTACCCGGGCCAGTTCAACTACCGCGAGCTCGTGCCGCTCATGATCACCTTCGTCGGGATATTCCTCTACGTGTACTTCTCCCTGAGGAAGATCGAGTACATACGGTCCAAGCTCGGCCTGTCCGCGTGCGCGATGGTCACCATCGCCGGCAGCCTCTCCATGTCTATGGGAATATGCTTCTACTTTGGCATTTCGTTGAGCCTCCAAGGCAAAGAGATATTTCCCTACCTTGTGATTATCGTCGGGCTGGAGAATGTCCTCGTGCTGACCAAGAGCGTGACCTCCACGGACTCGCGGCTCGACGTCAAGATCCGGCTCGCGCAAGGCCTCAGCAAGGAAGGCTGGTCCATCACCAAAAATCTACTCACAGAAATAACCATCCTGACCGTGAGCTTCTTCACGTTTGTTCCGTTCATTCAAGAATTTTCAATATTTATGATAGTCAGTTTAATTTCCGATTATTTTGTTCAAATGGTTTTCTTCGCAACCATTCTCGGAATCGACGTCCGGCGCATGGAATATTTTCAAGAGCAAAATAACAAACTTCATCTAAAGGAGTACTTTAACGCTAACAACGCCCTGAATTGGAGGTTTGAGAAGACCTACACAGACGAGAGCAGCATGTCGCCTCTTAGAATGACGAAGTCGAAATCACACCCGAGGTTAAACGGCTTGTCGCAAAACAGTCCCACGGACGTGCTGGCGAAGCGCAAGTCCAGCCCGCAGGCGCAGGACCAGAAGGTGCCGAAGCGGATCCGCCTCGTGAACATGTGGGCGAGGACGCGCTTCTTCCAGCGCGCCTTCATGGTGTGGATGCTGGTGTGGATATCGATGATAGTCTACAATTCCGGTGTAGTCGATTACTTTATAACTAATCTCGACAAACCGGATGTTAGTAGCAAGACGGACAAGAAGAGCGACGTGAGTTTTCTTCCAAAGAAACCGGTTGATGTGTTCTACAATGACAGTAGGAGCCCGATAGTGTTTTCGCCGCTTTTGGAAATGTCAGATTCGGATAAAAGCGTAGGGAACGCAAACGACACCATACTGCTGAAACATTCGCCGCACTCCCGTCCGTGGTCCAGGTTAGTTACATTAATGATTAAATCAATTCAGCAACGACTAGCGCAAAAATTCTATTCGACATTGCAGCGAGATGCAAATAAGGAGACACATAAACGAAAGACTGGTTTGCTATAATAGGCCCTCTGTTACTGGTCTTTTTATCATTGACTAACTTATCACACCCCATTACATGTAATTATACCGGGTTAGGAGACGCTGGTCTCGACTATAAATTTAATGACGCACAAGTTTATTGTTTCTTTATATTCGCATCTACATAGTTCGCCAAGCTAAGCACGGATGCGCATAGTTTGTTAAGGAGCTGATTGTGTTACGATACAAATTTATAAACTTTGATAGAGTGTCAGCGTACCACTGGTCGGCGATACTGGGGCAGTACAACGAGTCGCTGGCGGGGCGCGTGGTGGCGGTGCTGCCGCCGGTGCTGCTGTCGCAGCGCGTGTCGCCCGAGCGCGCGGCCGCCGTGCGGCTGCCCGACGAGCGCGACCCGCCGCCGCTGCGCTGGCAGGCGCTCGCCGCCGCGCTGGATCCGCTTGACACGCTGCCCGGTACGCTATTATCTTTCGTTACCCGGCACCGTAGCCGAATGGCATTACTGCGATGCCAAACGCCGCAGAAATGCAATCCATCTCTATCGCTCTTGGGTATTGGCGCGACAGAGCCAGACTGCATTCCTGTGGTGTTTGGCGTCGCAGAAATGCCATTCGGCTACGGGGCCCGGTATGCAGCCAATTCTTTTTACTAGTAATAGCAGCCCCTCAGTAAAAGAAAAGGATCGAGTAGATGCAACTCCGCCCGTGGCTTGATTAGTTCACGAAACAGTGGCTTATGTTCGTCAGTCTTCTTTGACGTGGTTTTGTTTGCACAGAGTTCGAGCTCACAGATGGCAAGAGTCAGCAAAAGCAGTGGCGCAAGCCAACAGAGCTGCCAATATACCCGACGACCCCCATGGAGATCCTTCTGCTGGCCATCCTGTGCACCATAAGCGTGGCCGTCATCGCTTACATGATGGTTGTGCTCTACAGGTTATATACCTCAATTCAAATATGGGTCTTTTGATAAGTTCCCAGAGCTTTTTGATCTAGCCAGAAGTTTGATTTCTTCAATGCTCTTTACAAATATCGCTCGTTGATATCCTTAAAACACGATAAAAAGTATTTCGCATTCGTTTAACCAAATAGTGTTCAAAATACAAATAAGAAATGCGTTCTTTTTTTCAACATTACTACGTTGTGTCAAACAGGTGCGTCTGTTCCCGCAACTATGCGGAGTGGCGCGCTTCGTGGAGCGAAGATGACGAATATCGGAAAATCATTGCGAAACAACCAGCGGTGCAGGTGAGCCATTTCTACTTATCACACAATAGGCTAGTTTCCTACTAGTCAAATTAGCTTCTTTATAAGGACTGTCAAAACGATTTGCTAAAATGACTGTATTCGTGAGCAGTGACGTCACGGTCAACTCAATTACTTAATATCTTTCTATTTGACTTATTAGATAGAAATTATGTTTAAAAATAACTACTGTCCATATTTTTCTTCTAATTATTTGGTATTTTATTTCGTGCACTGCATAACATATTTTGTGTAGGAAAGATTATTGGCCTGCAGGGTTAGCACACGATTGCCGCGAGTGTATATGTCGCCGCGAGATAGACTACCCGTTCTTATGTCATTAATACAGTTAAAAGAAGACGTGTCATCTATCTCGCGGCGACATACTCTCGCGCAGTCATGTGTCATGTGCTAGGCCTACTGATGCAATTAACAATTAACCATGCAAGTTATTAATAATCCTAATTAAGTTATTATAATAATACTAACTTTAGGAGCATTAATATTTTCAATGATATAAACATTCACAAATCGCCAATCGGCCAATTGACTAAAATATCAGTATAGCCAGTGACGTCATAATTCCATGGCAAATTCATTGAACATATTCAACCTCAAATTTATTTATTTATCAAATAAATCAATCTGCCAAGATTTTCACTTTTGGTATCAGTAAAAGGTAGATTTTTGAAGCTAGGCGACAAATCTTCATTTGATCGCTTGCTGAAGTTGTTATTATCGTCAGCTGGTGACAGAGGCGGTGCCGCTGGTGGTGGCGGGGCACGGCCAGGAGGTGGAGTGCCTGGTGACGGACGGCGAGCAGGTGGTCAGCTCCTGCCTGCAGGGCCACGTCAAGGTGTGGGACTCGCAGAACGGAGAGATCCTCACCAACATCGACCGCGGCGCGTGAGCAACATTCCTTTACTTATGTACCAATCAAACCCTCAAGCTTAGGTCTTTGACGTTTTAGAGTAAAGGTTCCAAAAAATTGCATTCATTGTATGGAGAAAATGAACAGTGTCCCAAAACGGTTACGTTCTTTCTAGAACCTAACATCGTAACTTGTACTCTGTTTGAATGACACTTGAGAAATACACAATGGATAAATTTTACTTTCTAAATTTTGAAAAAAATCCCCATTATCAAGTACCTAAGTAATGTATTTTGATTGATTTTTCTTTCCAGGTTTTTTAAACTACAGAAAGAACTTGCTGACAAAGTGGCGAAGAAAAATGAACCTTTGAACCCTACTCCAGGTCAGGAAGACTTTGAATGTACATTGTAATCAAATGACGTATCTAATCCATACTAATATTATAAATGGGAAAGTGTGTGTGTCGGTTTGTTTGTCCGTCTTTGACAGCAAAACGGAGCAACGAATTGACGTGATTTTTTAAGTGGGGATAGTTGAAGGGATGGAGAGTGACATCTTTCTAACGCGAGCGAAGCCGTTTTATTAGCTTGGTATGAAGAGTAACAATGTTTTCCCCTCACTAGCTCGGAAACACGTGTTTTGTCCTTTAATACCAGCGGGTAAAAACGCATTTTATCCACTAGTGGGTAAAGTAATTTGACCTTGAATAAAGTCAAATGAACTGCTTTAAAATTGATAAAAGTAGGTGAATCTAGTAATAAAGATGATTTACCATCTGTGGAACTACTGGAAGCAGTGATAAACGCATTTTTTTGCGTTGTAGTTTCCGCGCTATAGTGAGGGGAAAAGTTTTGTGTTACACTCGGGTGCAAATGTATTTTACTTCTCGTGTGTTAAAAAACTCGCAAGTTCAGGATTCTATTCTCGAACCACTCGCTTTGCTCGTGGTTCAACTATAGAATCCTTTCACTTGCTCGTTTTTCAATTCCACACTCGGTGTAGACTGTAGACGGTGAGTAGGGGTACAGGGTAGAACAGTAGCAGAAGAAAAACACTAGTTTACGAAATGAAAGTAACAATAGGTAGCGGTCGCGAGGGACAGCGTGCATGTGTGACAGTGGTCAGTTAGCAACTGATTCGAGTTCGGTACAGGTACGTATGTATCTATGTATATATAGTACGGCATATCGCTCGCGCTCACTATTCCAAGAGTAAGTATATATTTATTTATATAAGGAGCACAATATAATACAGAATAGGTAAGTAAAAAAGGTAAGTATTAGTTTTAAGTCTTTTTCCTAGGTTCTGTCGTCTACAACCTCCCGCCCAGTACTGCTTCGGCAGTACTCACACTGGTAGGCGTACAATGCGAGCTGCAGGGCTCACCAACAACACTCGTGATCTTGTTTTCAGATGGTCCTTTCTCATTTGGTCCTTGCCGGAGCACCGCAGCATTTTCATATAAAACTTTACTAGTAATCTGGTCACATAGTTTCTTCGATTTAAAATTACAGGTTTTTTTTTTTTTTTTTTTTTTTTTTTACGAAATGAAATTTCAGGCGCCGCGTCTATTTGGCCACCAACTCTCACCAGTCCATCTTCATCCAGGTATGGAGCCAAGGTATGTAGTACAGGTAAGCTATTTTTCTTTAATGTTTTCTCTTTAGTTAGTAAGGCTATCTCCACACCGAACGACTGTATCTGTGAGTATCTCAATATTAGGCATTCTGCGCATGCTAGTACGGTAGATAATCGTTTCATTGACGATATTTTATTTTCGCAGGCGATAAGGGACACGACACATCTCCGTTATCATTCACAAGTCTCCAGTACCTATGCGACGGCTGCGAAGGCGGTTGGCGCTGCGTCACAAAACAAGTTCCAGAACACTTGTTGTCTCTTTCGCACTCGTTATGGATTTCACAGACGTAGAAAAATACCATCTTGGCATGTTGAGATGCATAACACTCTTAAGGTCGGCAATCCATTGTTTAAATTCAATAAATAGCTCCTTAGATTTTTTTTTTTTTTTGTTCCAGGATAGGGCTGTGTTCCAGATGAACTTCAGCAATATTTTTCCTTTTATTGTTCCAGGTGCTAATATACCAAATATATTTGACATAGTAATGCGTAAAATTTCTCGCTAATAGTCGGCGTTTTCTTGAATTCCAGCATGTCTTTAGGTATGTTTTAAAAGACACATCAACTGCCCTAGTTCTGCTCCCAAGGTTCGCTGAGTTTTATTTTCGCCATCTACCAGCAAACTTTCTCCATTAGTACTTAATTGGTCTTTAGGTAAGTGTAACAAAACATTTTTATTGTTACTTGTCCAGCCACGTATATCAAATCCACCGAATTTATGCACCGTTGAAACATCGTCAATGATATTTATCGCTTCGCTTTCTGTGGACAGCGAGTCTATGAAATCGTCTACGTAGTGACTATGCATGATAGCACGGACGGCGTTAGGCTTCGTTTCGATGATTTGTTGAGCGTTCTTATCTCTTATAAATTGTGCAACGAACGGGCTACAATTTCTTCCAAATAAAAGTGACATCATAACATATTGTTTTATCGGTTGACCTTGATTATCTCGCCACAAAAAACGGAAGGCGTTCTGATCTTCTTCTCGTATTTTAAGAAACATGACACGTATGTCCCCCGTTATTCCTATGGGGTTTTCTCTGAAGCGTAACATAATCCCATAAAGTGAATTTAATAAGTCAAGGTCTTGACGTAAATAATCATTTAGACTTTTTTCGTGAGAAATACCAGCACAGTCAAAGACTAATCTCAATTTCTTCTTTCTGGGATTGTCTACCCCAAAATGGGGAATTACCCAAATTCTGTTCCCATTTTCGTCGGGTCTTACTTCTCTCGCGTAGTCATTTTCAAATAAATGTCTTATTCGCTCGCGGTATCGTGAAGCATATTCTCCGTCATTTCGCAATCGCTTCTCAACAGATTTTAATCTTTTTTCCGCAGTCGAGTAAGATTCCACTAATTTTTCTTCATTTTTCCAGGGAAGCCCCACCTCCCATCTGCCATTTTTTAACTTTGCCGTATCATTTAAAATAGAAATCGCCTGTTGTTCTTCTTTATTTTCCCGCTTTTTTGCAGTTACGCCGACACTTTCCAAGTTAAAATAATTTCTCACCGTTTCGTGCAATAACACATCTGCGTTGTAATTATCAGTAGGCTCGTTCGCATCAATAAATAAGACTGCAGATTCAACAAAACAGGTTTGCTCGGCCGGTGACAACACAGCTGACGCGCATGTGCTTGCAGGGGCGGCGAGCCGGGCGGGCGCACCGCTGTTATCACAGCTAAGGCGGCCGGCGGGAGGGAGCGAGCGAGAACGATGCGCGCGCGCAGGTGAGTGTGACACGAACAGGACGTTGCTTGCAGTGCGCTGCCTGGGCGAGGTTTGATTTGTAGGGCCGTGCACACACCATCCTAATACAGTCAATGTAGCACAAGGATCGTTCCACTTACGCGAAATTATTTTTCGAGGCATAATTAGGTGATAATAATCTTGTCCGATCAATAGTTCCGGTTTCACATCCGCGTTCACAAAATGTTGATTATTTAATTCAATCAAGTGTTCATAGTTTTGAATATTTAGTTTTGATAGTTTTTGCACAGGTATATTCAGTTCTGACATTTTTCGCGCACGTAATTTAAAACATTTATTGTCCATGTTTGATATTTTTAAGTCCACTATTTCAGATTTGCACCAAATTTCTCCAGATTCCCAGGCACCATGTAAACGCATATTTCGAGTCTTTCCAACTAATCCCACTTGATTTACCACTTTGTCCGAAATTAATGATACTGCTGCACCGTCGTCTAAAAAGGCGTGCGTTGTGATCATGCCCTTAGGACCGTGAACATTGACACGAACAACTTTTAAAAGTACTTTGCTGTTGATATCACTAACACTTGCAACGATACTTCTCCCAGACGCGGGCTCACTTTCTGGCTGTGAGGAGTGAGAGTCATCATCATCATCATCCTCGTCCTTGTCTTCAGAGATAACATCCACGGCGTGAACTTGCTTGGGGGCTTGTTTGTTGATAGGATAATGGAGCAGTGCATGGTGTGGCTGTGCGCAGCCGTCCTTGTCGCACATCGGCGCTTGGCACATTTCCTTGTCATGATCAGCTGATAAGCATTTAAAACAAATTCCGTTGTTTCTTACAAAGTTCCAACGCTCTTTGCGTAATGACTTTTTAAATAGTCTACACTTTATTAGGCTATGAGGGGATAACTTGCAAAACTTGCACTTTTCTGATTGTTGACTTATAGCACATATTGCATGTTGTTTGAATGAACTTTTATCATTATTTATTTGCTTAATGTTTAGTAGACTGATGCCAGATTCGGTAATTTTTGTAGCTTCTTCTGAGAGGAACTGTGATAATAATTCCAACTTGGTCAGCTTGACGTCAACATTTATATCCTTATGTTTGTAATAATAATCAGACCACTTAGTTAGCAGAGCAGTAGGTAACTTAGATAAGACGACCGTACAAACACTGACGCCTTTTAGGTACTCGTTTCGATTGAGCGTTTTTACTGCTGCCACGAAGTTTTTAATTTTTATTGAAAATTTCACTATATCCCCAATATAGTCCTGAGGCAATGTAGGTATTTTCTTGATATCATTCATGATTTTATTTATAATCAGTTCTGGGTTTCCAAATTGTAGCTGAAGGGTTGCCATGATGGTGTCGGGCGACGAACCACTCGTGAGTAGCGCCGCTACTGCCTCTCGTGCCGCTCCGACGAGGCACTTCCTCAAGCGCCACATGTTCTCCTTCGCGCTGTAGTTACAGAGTTCTGTGGACTCATCAAAGGATTGTTTGAAGTTTAGCCACTCCAGGGCGTCACCAGAAAAGGTAGGTAACTCTCGTGGTGTACTCAAACGACTAATTAAATTATTGTTTTGTTTGCAGGTGGAAGCTGTGAGATCCTTAAGGGCGTGTGCCAGCATAGACACGGTGGCTTCTGCATCATTGGCGGCTAGCGCCGGCGGGCGGCCGGTGACGTCACCCTCCTCGCGAGCACGTTGAAGCACTTGTTGACCTTGGTCGATCCACTTCTCAATCTCACTTCCATTATTCTTCTTTTCACTTGACTTCGACGACGATATGTGACTGTATTTTTCTTCCAAGGCTGCTAGATCTGCCGCTAGCTTTTTCTGAACCAATTCAGACTGTATGCGAGCTAATTCCTCTGCAGCTCTTATTTTTAATTGTTTGCGTTCATCCACTAATGTACTCTTAAATGATGCAGACTTCGAGCGATTGCTACTGCGCGAACCGGACGGGTGGTGAGGCTCTTTATCAGCCGGGTCCAAAAACATTTTTGAAGTACCCTCTCCTGGATCAGGTGCTACGTAAGTCTTGTCGCATTCCTTGACATTTTTCTTCGAGTCTTCATCAGTGGACTCCTTAGTGAGTTGCTTCACATCACTTTCCTCCATATCCGCCTGTTTCAGTTCGCGTTCCTGCTTTTCACGTTCTCTTTTTAGGTTTCTGCGGGTATTCACCATCTTGCGCGGCGATCAGGTAATTCCTAGATCCGGCTCGAAGACCACTTTGTAGACTGTAGACGGTGAGTAGGGGTACAGGGTAGAACAGTAGCAGAAGAAAAACACTAGTTTACGAAATGAAAGTAACAATAGGTAGCGGTCGCGAGGGACAGCGTGCATGTGTGACAGTGGTCAGTTAGCAACTGATTCGAGTTCGGTACAGGTACGTATGTATCTATGTATATATAGTACGGCATATCGCTCGCGCTCACTATTCCAAGAGTAAGTATATATTTATTTATATAAGGAGCACAATATAATACAGAATAGGTAAGTAAAAAAGGTATGTATAGATATAAGTATAGGTAAGTATTAGTTTTAAGTCTTTTTCCTAGGTTCTGTCGTCTACACTCGGCGTTAAAATACAACTTTGCCCCCTTGTATAACAAATAACTATTATTTTTTTATTTTTTATGTTACAGCATTCCAAGAAACCGTTGCAGCAAAACAAAATGAGGTATGTAACACAGCCATATAATATATTTTCATAAGATTCTAAAGCCGAGTTTAGACCTGCAAGTTATTGCTGCAAGTATTGTATAGCTCCATTGTTTAAGGGAAAATGCAAAAGAGAAGCCATCGACGGATACAGGCCGGTCGCCATTATACCTGTTCTAGCCAAAGTATTTGAATACGGCCTTAGTGCGAGAATAACAGACTACCTTGCGGCTACCGATGCGCTATCCGACCGGCAATATGCATATCGCAAAGGCCGCTCGACCACATCGTTAGCACGTCGCGTAGTACGTCAAATACTAGAGGCTCGAGAGTGCAAAAAGCAGGTCGCAGTTATTTGCTGCGACCTATCCAAAGCGTTTGACGTGGCGGACCATGGGGTGTTGGAAGACAAACTGCGCCATTATGGATTTGCTGACAGAGCTCTCGCGCTCATGATGGACATGCTGCGCGACAGGTCCCAGGTCGTGGTCGCGGACGGCGGCCGCGTCCAGTCGGACGCGATACGTACCAGCATGGGCGTGGCGCAGGGCTCATCGGTCTCCAACATTTTGTTCTCCCTTCTTCTCAATGACCTACCAGACGCTATACACACTGGTGAGATATTTATGTATGCGGATGACGTTGCGGTAGTTGTCTGTGCTCCGACCTGCGACGCTCTAGATGCACAGCTGAATGTGACTGCCGGAATTCTATCCGATTGGTTCCGAAATAACGGTCTAATTTTGAATATAAAAAAAACTCACTTCATTCACTTCGACCTCTCGGGTAGACAAATGGAGTCACTGTCAGTAAACGCCAACGGAGTCTTCATAGATCAAGTCACAAAGACGACCTTCTGGGTTTCGAGTTAGACAGAGGACTGACTTGGGCGGCCCATATCGATAAGGTATGTGGCAAGCTGTCAGCGTCTTGTTTTGCCCTAAAACGGCTGGCACGAATCCTCCCCCGCGATATGGTGCGAAATTGTTATTTTGCATCGGTGCATGCTCATTTGCAATACGGGGTAGATTTGTGGGCGAGTGCTGCAGATTGGGAAAGGGTGTTCCGACTTCAGAAACGCGCCGTAAGAGCTGTAGTTCGCATTTCGCAGACAGAGTCGGCGAAGCCTTACTTTAAGTCTCTGGGCATTTTAACCCTGCCATCTATGCTGATACTACAAGCAGCACTGTACGCGCGAGATCAAATAGAAAGTACACCTCAGAGTGAGAGTAGCGAAACCTCCCGTCGTTATGCGGTGCGTTCATCTCGAGCCGAGAGAAGGCTTCCGGCCGTGCCGCACAGGCTGGCCAAGTCAGCTAAGCTTGTACACGTCATGGGCCCAAAGGTATACAATCATCTACCTAATGAAATAGTAAACTCGCACAGCTACACAATCTTTAAATCAAAACTCAAGAATTGGCTAATCGAGCAGGCCTTCTATGACCATAAGGAATTCTATAACCAGGTAGTGGAACCTTCTGCACTTTGCAGGTGTTAATTATATATTGTTAATTTTGATTTATGTTTCCTATTAGATATAGGGAATAACTATGTAATGTAAATGACCTGTAATTTTATTATTAATAAATTGATTATGATTATAAGTAAGAGCAAGTGGCAAATATCTGCATCTCTTTCTTGCATATACTTCTGTTTTAAAACTTGCAGCAAGAACTTGCTCGTCTAAACCTGACTTAAAACATTGCTTAAAGGTGTTAATGACAGCGTCCGCCATGACACCTGTAGGTATTATTGCGATGGGCACCAATAGTACGACATCTTTTTTGTATGGGGAGTTCAAAAGGATCCACCGAATATTATGTTAGGCCGATAGTAGGTACACTATCATATATATTACCATAAGTTTGTATGCCTACCTTTTTCTCCAACGTGAAGAAAAAGGACGGCATGTTATCTATGAACATATTAAGTAGATGGATTGCTTTACAGCCCGTCCTCTCGTTGCGCAAGGGTCTAAGCAACCACTTGAGCGGGCTGCGGTTCCGCGCCCCCCGCGACTCCGCCACACACCTCTCCCCCGCGGAGACCACACGATACGACTTCGCCAAGACCTACAGGTACTATTATAAGATCTTAGCTATATTTTCAGCCCTGTTTAGACGAATACATATAGGACTTTCATTCTCTATCGATATATTATCGATATCGGCATTATCGCCTACAGAGCACCTACAATAAATTAGTCGGTGACGGGGACAATCCAACCCAGGGGACCGATTTTTGAATTTCGAACGCACGAATTCGCCGTTCGAAAGTCTGTGGAAAACGACGTAATGCTATTTTTGAAAAAGGACGGCTAGTAATTTTAAAACTAGTGGTAATAATACCACTCGTTTTCGATTCTGTTAGTAGAATTTAAATCGCTAGTAGTAGAGATATTTTTGAACGAATTTCATGAATACGAATTGTCGACATTCAAAAATTGACTCCCTGTTTTGAAACTTGGGGGTAAAATTCAAAAACCTAATAATAATAATTAGTTTAAATATTACAATTTTAAAATGAGAACCTTAATATAATAAGCACAATACAGAAATCAAGAAAAATTGACTGATATTTGAGAATCTATTATGCTAAAAGCTTTGTCGCTTAACGTCATTCTATACTAAATTGGTCAACTACTCCACAGGGAACTTTATTGCAGCGATCAACACGACGACATATACAGTTACGAGGCAAAAGAAAACGTGGACATTAACAATTTAAGTATAGACAAAGATAGTTTAAGTGTAAATAGTTCGAAAGACAGTGATGAAAATAGTTTTGTAAATAAAAGTGAGTCAGTGAGTGGTTTGCGGAACAGACACAAGGGTAAACTAGTGAACGGAGGCGCCGAGAGCGCGTGGTACGACGCGGAGCCGGCGGAATGGCGCGCGCGGGCCGTGCGCGACTCGCCCATTTGGTGCATGGACTTCTGTAACGACCTCATCATACTAGGATGCGCGGACGGGAGGCTCGAGTTTTGGGAAGCGAGCTCGGGGAAGCTAATGGTGAGTCTGTTGTATTGTCCCGCGAAAAAAGAGGGACTGGTGCTTTTATGTTCAAGTAATACTCGTAAACAGAAAATTTGGCGTGCACACGTAGATGAATTTTGCCATGATATTGACTGGCTGTAATATAATTATGTACCTACGTCAGATATAGGCCAGAAGTTTTATTTTTTGCTACTAGTCTTTATAGGGTGAAGTCACATCACATGCAGATATCATATATACCATAGATTAAGCAAACGTATCTACTTAGCGTGTCAAATGAACTCAGTGAAATCCACTGAGTTGTCCGTCTTTAATCGCAGCTTGCAGCTTTCGGGCGTCAATTTTTGTAAGTTGAAGTCAATCAAAACATAAAAAATGCCTCGTTACGTGATATTCAATTGCAACAACACAAAAATTATGAACAATCAAGAGCCTGAGACATATTTAAAATTACAGGTAAGAAACAACTTCAGTACAAAATTTGACACGCTCGGCCCCTATACAAATAGATGAACTTGTTTCTTCTATATAAATAAAGTTCTGTGAGTCACATAGACTATCAGCATCGACCCGCATCTTATGTATGAGAATTCGCTCGTCAGTATGAAGACGGTAACGCGTCGGAAAACTGAAAGCAAGCGTAATTTCGTACGCATGTTCATACTAACGAGCGATTTCTCATACACTAAAAGCGGCTCGATGCTGATAGATGTGACCACCCATATTCTTGTTCGCTTACCATACTGACGAGATTTTCTTGCGTCTTTTTAGGGTTCCGTAGTCAACTAGGAACCCCTATAGTTTCGCCATGTCTGTCTGTCCGTCCGTCCGTCCGTCCGCGGATAATCTCAGTAACCGTTAGCACTAGAAAGCTGAAATTTGGTACCAATATGTATATCAATCACGCCAACAAAGTGCAGAAATAAAAAATGGAAAAAAATGTTTTATTAGGGTACCCCCCCCTACATGTAAAGTGGGGGCTGATATTTTTTTTTTCATTCTAACCCCAAGGTGTGATATATTGTTGGATAGGTATTAAAAAATGAATAAGGGTTTGCTAAGATTGTTTTTTGATAATATTAATATTTTCGGAAATAATCGCTCCTAAAGGAAAAAAAAGTGCGTCCCCCCCTCTAACTTTTGAACCATATGTTTAAAAAATATGAAAAAAATCACAAAAGTAGAACTTTATAAATACTTTCTAGGAAAATTGTTTTAAACTTGATAGGTTTAGTAGGTTTTGAGAAAAATACGGAAAACTACGGAACCCTACACTGAGCGTGGCCCGACACGCTCTTGGCCGATTTTTTTAAGAATGAACTGTCAAAATGTCATTGCGGCTAAATTGTACGCGAATGTAAGTTCAACAGCCCGCAATGTAATTGAAATCGCATGCGAGTTCTTGCGTCTTGTAAATGAGCCGTTACTGTTTTATTAATAACTGACTTTTGCCCGCGGCTTTGCCTGAGTTAAATTCGAAAACTGGAATGCTCCATACAAACGTCCACCCCCCATTGAAGTGGGGGGTTATAAAGAGACAAAAGTAGCCCATGTCACTTTCCATCCCTTCAACTATCTCCACTCAAAAAAATATGACGAACAAACAGACACACACACACGTTCCCATTTATAATATTACGAAGGCAGAGTGAAAAGTCTGGTAAAAATTTAACTATTTGTGTTATTTTTGATAAAGTATATATTTATTTTTCAACTTAGTCTCCTAACTCAATACACGTGTTCCAACGTTTTTCTAGTTTTTACATTCCTTCCATAAATAACATGATTTCTCTAACCCTTCAAAATAAGGCTTTATTGGTTGACAAAACTGCTTTGGCCTTCTTCGGCGCCGGTTTACCCGAAACAATCCATGGTTTTGACTGGTCCTTGGTTTCCGGTGTCATGATGATGAATCCAGGTTTCATAAACTGTTATGAAACGATGCCAGAAATCCTTTTTATTATGCCTAAAAACATTCCTCAGACATGGTCACCCTAGTGCGCTTTTGGTCTACTGTGAGCAATCGCGGCAGCCAATGGGCGGATAGCTCTTTCGAACCCTTTCGTCTGAAATGCCTATAGTATCAGCTATCTCGCGCACGTTGACTCCTCGGTCATCCAATACTGGTGTAGTGACCTCAACCGGGCGTCCGGGTCGGTCGGCGTCATTTGTGCTTGTCCGGCCACAACGAAAATCTGTAAACCACGTGTGAATCATTTTAATCGACGTCCGTAGCAGAGTCCCCGTAATATTTGCAAAGTGTTTTATTTGTATTCGTAATGGTTTTATTTCGCAAAAAATAATGTTTTATCAGAACACGAAATTCACTCTTCTCCATGGTTGCTAAACTCAAGCCGATTGTTTATTTAATTGCTAAAAAAAAACTAATGGCGCGAACTTGCTGAAAATACGCATTTTTCCTCCAAAAAGGTTGGACTACATTTTAAGAATATTTAATTGGTGACAGTTACGCCCTGAATGGGATTTTTACCAGACTTATCACTCTGCCCTCGTAGTATGGATTACTAGTATGATTGTTCTATGAACGTTTTTTGCAGTGTATGTGGTGGGGCCTTGAGCGCGGCGGCGGCGTGACGCACGTGCGCGCGCTGGCGGGCGCGCGGCGAGCGGCGGCCGCGGCGCTGGGCGGCCAGCTGGCGCTGCTGCGCTTGCACGCCTACAACGCGTGCTCCGGCGCGCAGGTCGACTGGCGGTTCAGCACGGCGCACAGACGCAGTAACACACTCTTATACATTTTAATTTTACCTTGTATACACGGCGTCAGATATATCGGAGTGGCGAAGATGCTCACAAAAATCTGAACATGCCTCTATTCTATTGTTGAAGCGTAAGTGTGCGTGTTCAGAAACTTAAAAATGTTATGATTCTCGCACAAACGCTGGCTATACATATTGACATACATCTTTGTGACCGAAGTTTGCCAAGCTGACCGAGCTTACATACGAGCGTTACACTAAAAGCGAATAAGTGGAGACTTTTGACACTTATTGAACTGGCTAGAATTTTAAGTAAGCAGTCATTGTTAGCGCTTATGAAAAGTTTGAAAGTAGTATTTGATGTGCAGCTCACAAGCGGACGGGGTCGGCGGGCTCGCTGCGCGGCGCGGGCTTCGACGACTCCGCGCGCGCGAGGCTCAGTCTCTCCTTCGACTCCGACCAAGCTGATGGAGACGGTAAATTCCTTATTTAATTAACTTACGGAGATCTAACGGTAATGTATAAGAGATGGAAAGCCCATTACAGTTGCACACTTATAGCTATAATACAGTATGTAAACTAACGAAAACCATTTACTGTAACCCGTAAATGTCCAGGTGATACTGAGAAACTTTTACTATGGGATCAACCCCGAAATCACGAAAATATCTTCTGACAGTTTCATAGATAGTTTTATTTTATAGTAAGTATTTCCTATGGGAGAGTAAATTTTTATTTCGCGTTTTGGCTGTTGGTCCCATAGTAAAAGTTTCTCAGTATCACCTGGACATTTACGGGTTACAGTAAATGGTTTTCGTTAGTTTACATACTGTATATTTTAGTAGGTAGTTCGTTTGCTCCGAACGCACCGTTTTGATTTCCAACTCAATGAGACCATTGATACTTATTGCCCTTACCCTCGTTTGCGAGTAAGTGTGATGAAACTATAAGTATACCTACTTATAGTTTCAGTATTGTTCACAAAAAAAAATAGTTAACATACACGGTGCTCGTGAGCATTGCGAGAGATTTTAAGAGCATAATCCTGGTCCCATTTTAAGACTAAAAATTTATATTTTTCTGAATTTCGCCTAGTTTCAGAGTTATTACCAATTGAAAAAAAAAATGTCTTATAAATGTCTGTTACTCAGTACAAAAGCTTTTTTAACGGCGTTGATGCCATTATGGAGAATAGTCTCACTATCCTCATTGATAGATGTCAATATGTGAGAAGTAAATCCATTTACACTTCGCGTTCAGCATGGATGGCTCGTCTAACGTTGGCCCTTTGCCATAAAATACCCAATATAGTCAAAAAAATAACAGTGCTTCACCCTGGTGATTCCTAATCATAATAAATAAATAAAATAAATATAAAAAAGCCTTTATTTCATTCTCCACAATATTTTGTTGTATGAGTAAGTAAATTCTTGTAAATTGAATTAGAGTTTATTTGTAGAGACCCCTCTTTGGGTGAAGGCCTCCTCCAGTGTTCGCCATGTTTCCCTGTCCTTAGCCTTTTGTGGCCAGTCTTTCCCAGCTGTGGCCTCTATTTCATCAGTCCACCTCTCACTACGCTTCCCTAGGGTTGTAAATAGAAAAAAAACCAAATGTTTTTTTTTTCAGAATTATGAAAAAAAACATGAAAAAAAACCGAGCACCTTGGTTTTTTTTCTAAATATGGTTTTTTTTCAGATGAACAAATAATACGACAATAACGGTTTTTCGTGAGTTGTAACGTGTTTCAATAACAATAACGTACATTTTAATTCAGTATACAAACGTTTATTGGGGAATCCCCGATGCGGCGTGTAGCGTGGAGAGGCGGTGGTGTTGCCAACAGTAAATAGTGATAACTACAAACTACAGATTTCGTAAATGTTACTTTTATAAGACCAGAAATTAAAGTTATTTGATTAAATTCGTTTAATAGTTAACATTAAGTCTAAAAAACCGTATAAAAGTATTAACTACTTTGCAAATTTTGAGATTTCGTACTTTAGAAAAAAAACATACTCCAGAAAAAAAACTGTTTTTTTTCACGGTTTTTTTCATGTTTTTTTTCAAGCCAGAAAGAAAACCGTTTTTTTACAACCCTAGGCTTCCCGCGTTTTCTGGTCCCGGTAGGGCCATTCCATAGTGTGGTTATTTCTGCCCATTTATTGTTGTTTGGGTAATTCCATGTAACAGAGTAATGTAAGTGACCAATTATTTGCATGTTTTTTTATTCATGGTGCTAATTTAAATATAAATATATCTAAGGATTAAAAGTAGGCTTATCTAGAGATAAATTAAGACTTCAATTTGCATCATAAATAAAAAAACATGCAATGAAGTGGTCACTTACATTACAGTTACGTGGAATTGCCCGTTTGTACGTGCTACATGGCCATACAGTCCTTATATAAATATATTTTGAACAGAAATAGTAGTCCAGCGGATCGCGCAGTGCCGGCCGCACCAGCAGCCCATCACCGAGATGCACTCGGAGGGCGGCCGCATCCTCACCGGCGGCCAGGACCACGTGCTCAAGGTACACTTACATGTTTCCACTTTCTCTAAAGGCTCCTGCCATTTCTCGAAGCTACAAGGTACAATTTACAAGTGGTTGTCAATGTCTAATATGACAAGTTGGAAAGAGACTTCCGCTTGTAACTTGTAACTTTCAGATTTGAAAAACCGGTCAAGAGCGTGTCGGTCCACGCTCAGTGTAGGGTTCCGTAGTTTTCCGTATTTTTCTCAAAAACTACTGAACCTATCAAGTTCAAAACAATTTTCCTAGAAAGTTTTTATAAAGTTCTACTATTGTGATTTTTTTTATATTTTTTGAACATAGGGTTCAAAAGTTAGAGGGGGACGCACTTTTTTTCCTTTAGAAGCGATTATTTCCAAAACTATTAATATTATCCAAAAACCATCTTAGTAAACTCTTCCTCATTTTTAAATACCTATCCAACAATATATCACACGTTGGGGTCAGCCCCCACTTTAGAATGTGAAAAAAATATCAGTATCCCCCACTTTACATGTGGGGGGTACCTAGCCTAATAAATCAGGTAATTTTTTTCCATTTTTTTATTTTTGCACTTTGTTGGCGTGATTGATATACATATTGGTACCAAATTTCAGCTTTCTAGTGCCTACGGTTACTGAGATTATCCGCGGACGGACGGACGGACGGACGGACGGACAGACAGACATGGCGAAACTATAAGGGTTCCTAGTTGACTACGGAACCCTAAAAATGGGCCACATGTCTCTCCAAACCTCGACCCGCCAAGCTTTCCAATCCAATTAACTGATTAGCCAGCAACAATTATTTTTATAAGCCTAGGAGTAGTTCTCCGCTTTCACGCTGACGCGCAGATTTGAGAAATCTAACCCCTAAGGCACTGGTCCCATCGTGAGCTAGTAAACTATGAGCTATCGGCTATAAAAACGAACAAAAGATAATCACTCCCGCGTACACCGTGTCCAATAAGTTTGAATAGAGCACAAATAGCCAATAAAACAAAATGAACAAATAGTTACTACATTATTATTATATTTTATGAATGGCACTCTTATTTACTACATTCACAACACATGTTTTGGAATAACTCCAGCATTAAGAGGCCGTCAATATCAAAAAGTAGAAAATCGTAAAATTGGTAGTTTTCTACGTCCGGTTTTAGTTTCAGTATATACTTATTGATAAGAAAAGCACTTGTTTTTAACAGCGCGTATTCTTATCTACAAAATCAGTAGTTAACATCAAGGAAAAGTTACTCCCTGAATTAATTATGATTTTTTTCCTGACGCTAGTTTAAGAAAACCCGCAAATAGTGCTCACGTCTGAGTGAGCTGAGCTCAATTTTGTATACTTTAGGCTGCTAAAATTGATGTTGTCGCATTACTTATATCCTAAACTAAAAATTCAGTAGTTTACATGTGTGTTATCATGCTACTAAAATACAGTAAATGGAAGTTAAACGACATCAATATTTGTCTAAAAATACTTCGAATCAAATGTCAATTACTTCGAAAACCTTTTAGGCAAACAAAAGGCTTTCTTGATAATTATAAACTTTAAGTATGTGTATGCAAAATAGTGTGTAATACAAATCAGGAAACACTTCTAATTTTAGATACATACTTACTTAAAGTTGTAACTAAAATGCGGTCGGCCCCTGTCGGCATCTTCATAAATTTGAATATGTACGACCGTGTTTTATTTTTAAAATAATGTTATTTTATGAGCTAGATAACTGGACTACAGAATTATTACCTTTTCATATTTTTCCTTACAAAGAGAACGAATAAAATCAATGTTGAATATAAACTTTCGTAAATTTTCCATACAAACGTCAAAACTGTGAACAGATTCTATGGAGTCAGACGCCCGATCGGGCTCGTTCGGAGCGGACGTGTCGCCAAATTTGCTCCAATGACATTTGTTTTTGACACTGGAAATCATATACGGATACAAAAAGATTGCCAGTGCTATGAATGTATTCAAAAGTAATAAGGTAAATAAATATCGTCACGTCTAAAAGAGTCTCAGTTTAAAATCGTTTTTTTTTGTGTTGTTTACTACTTATTATTGTTGAGAAATAAAAAAATATATGTAACTTTAATACAATGATAAGAAATATAGGTATTTTTTGTCTTCTAAACTTTATTAAAATGAAAGAGTTTTAAAATTAATTTTAACTCGTTGGACTTTATTTTCATTATACTGGTCACATTCTTTAGTGTGTCAGTGTGTGTAACATTCTCTATCGCGAAGAGACATTCAGTGTGGCGTATGAAAAAACTAACAGAACTAATCATTATAATTATATTCTATAAACGATTATTTACATAAATGGCGAAATTATTAATTGTAATAATATATTATGTTATCACAAAATTGTTCTGTATGACTTACCTTCTTACGTTCAATATAATTTTTAAATGGTGTTTGCACACGGGGCACGTAACCTTATAGATTCAGACAACTTTAACTAAATTTTGAAAATTATTATTTTAATGAAGAATTCTATATATGGCAACAATTTTACATGTAAACTGACTGTCAACCTCTGTTCATACATAACCTCAACCTTTGTCTCAGTGCATTTATAACGGATGTTATAATGGCTAAACCGATCAGGAACAGTGAATTATTTTAATTCATTCGGAAAAGGGTTTAACCATTTATAATTAGAATAAACGAAGCACTGTTTTTTACACCAGAGTTGTTTTGATTTTATATGGTGTTTGCACAAATTTATTTTGAAAAATAATCGGAGTCAATTCGTGTGAGATGGTAACACTAAATTGACACTGTCCGCAATCTAAACACGCGGCAGCGTGTCAAGCCAAGTTCAAGTAACCGAACTGGCAGACAATATCGCGTGTGTTACACGAACTATTTGGAGCCTCTATGGGAGTCCTCACAACAAAAACTATTTCATATAAACGTCTTAAATTTGGCTCTTATATTGATATTTGTGACATACATATTATGTGCCTATCGTGATTGTTTCACCGGATGGTCTGATCGGAAGATTAGACCATTTCGTTGGATCTCCTTCTTGTTTATGTCTTATTATTTGTAACGTTTATTTTGTGTGTGTGTTAACGAATAAATTAATTATATTCTATTCTATTCTATTATAAAAGTTATAAGAAATGATATTTTATGTCATCAATTGTCATAAAACATTTTGAGGACTGCCATTGAACTTGGCACCCGTTTAGATCTCTCTGCTTTTGTCGTTGACGCCAACAACCAAGGCATATATAATATTGAACTTGGCTCATATTTCCCTTTTTTGGTTTTGATGGGATTTTAACGTTACAACTGATCTTCAGTGAAACTAATAGACCTGTCTTAAGTTCCTCTCACTTAGGTCACTGACCTCTTCCAGTAAATTGCGGTAGTGTGCGAAAAGTATGTTGGTGAGTGTGACGTGCGTTAGTGTGTGTAAATGGGGTAATTTGACAGATACTGAATTTTTACCCATCGTGACGGGCTCTTAACTTGTTTACCAGCCTCAAACGCTTCTCAAACGGATCACACGCGGCACGCACCGCTTTCTTCACATTTCATCCCAAATACTCTCGATAACCTTTTTGAAATGATCTAGGTTTATGATTTTATAAAAATTTAGTCTTCAAAGCATGTATGACCATACAAAATAGTCTAATACGCCTAAACCTGGAGGCCTGGGTGGCCACTCATGTTTCGGATAAAAAACTGCCAAATTAGTCTGAAACTACGCTAGAATACCATTTGCCGAATGTGCTGGAGGTGCGTCTTGTTGGGACACATGATACTCATTCCCAAGCATCCTTTTTAACTTTAAGGCATTTTTTTCTCCAAAACCTTGGTTTTAAAGAAAAAAAACGTTGATTTTAACGCTTTTATCTGTAAGTACTGAAGGTAGTTTACCTCGCTTACATACTGCATCCCACACCTGGGCCGATGGTGAGCTCTGGAACCTAGGCACATTTTTCTAGTTGGCCGGAACGTTATCTATCCTCGGTACCCATAATAGTTTATTTTGGACACGTGGCGTCTGTTTTATCACATACAGATTCTCCTTATAAAAAATAACTCGTCACCTGCGTGCCGAGCAAGTATTTTGTTGGCACTTTACCTCTTTGTTTTTCTTAGACACTTCGGAAATTTCATGTACTTTGTGCTTGTATTTTATTAAGAGGAATATACTCTTTAGTTTAAATAAGAATTTGATGGCCTGTGATCCCTATATCTTTAGAACTGAGGTAATATTTGAGTATTCGGACTTATTGGACACGGTGTAAATAAAAGAGACACGGCGATGTTTATAGTTACTCGCCCAGCGGTGAGCAATCAATATCGCAGTCTCTTTTATTTGCACGGGAGTGTTTATCTTTTGTTCGTTTTTATAGCCGATAGCTCATAGCTTACTAGCTCGCGGTGGGACCAGTGCCTAATAGTATGTCATTTCATTATGAACCAGAGTTTGACAAATCTAATCTCCAAAAATATATATGCATGAGTAGTGTATTAGTTTTAGTGAATGTAACGGTCAATACTTGAAATGCACAACAGAAATGATGGCAGTTGAATGTTAAGCCACTGACTCGTGAGTGAACCTCGTGAACTCCGCAGGTGTTCAGCAGCGCGGAGCTCAGCCCGCTGTTCACGCTGCACGGGCACTGCGGGCCCATCACCAGCTGCTTCATCGACCACGCCACGCCCACCATCGCCGGCAGCGGCTCGCAGGACGGCCTGCTCTGCGTCTGGGATCTGCACACTGGTATCTTACTCCACTCCACTTACCACACGAGGGCCCCTCCCCTACGAGTACCAACACAGACTCAACTTGCACACTGCCACCTATCCTATCAGACCCCCATCTTGTTACGCCGGCAGGGCTAGGCTAGTACATGATTGACGCGAGATAAACTACCCTTCATTATATCCTTAGCACAATTAAAAAAAGACGTGTGATTTATGCGCGGCGTGACACTATCGCGGCAATCATATGCAAACCCTGCCATAATCAAAAACTAAAATTGCAAACCAGACGAAAAGGTATACTAGGCCACTATTCTATATGCCAATAATACCCAATGTATGTATAGGTGTCAAAATATTATGTAAGGTACAGCGGGGCAAATCTCGACTGGAGGGCAATGTAACTGGTCCATTTTTTCCATGTTTGAGAGTAGAGAATAGAGTGTCCACCGGTTATATATGGTAGGCGTGTTCAGTGGATACATGTAGAACTCAACATCATAGTGTAATAATGGAAAAAATGGATTAGTTACAATTGTCCCCCAGTCGAGATTTGCCCCGTTGTACCTTATTACTGAATATTAAGGTGGCTCGCCTAGGTTACTCGAAGCTCAGGCTGCGTTAGATGGCGTTAATCTGCAAATTACCGGTCTTATTTTTTTTGTGGAGTCGTACAGGCATTTATATACTTTCAATTATGCTTCGCGAACATTTAATATTAAAATTGACGTATTACAACATACATTCAACTTTTCATTGTAATGTAAATCCCCTTAATGTAAACTAATTTACTATTTTACACTATTTTTAAGTACCACTCACACATACAAACAGTGTTTTTGTATTCCTTCTAGTCGATAATTTCACGCGACGACAGCTTGTTTAAATAGCCTTGCGGTAAATACGTGTTATCGCATGATTTGCATGGAAGTACTGGGTTCGAATCCAGGACTTTTTCTCTTTTTTTTTAAAAATACTACGTCGGTGGCAAACAAGCATACGGTCCGCCTGATGGAAAGCGGTCACCGTAACCTATGGACGCCTGCAACTCAAAGAGTGTCGCATGCGCGTTGCTGCCCCATTAGAAACTTGTACACTCCCCTTTGCTGTGTGTGCACAGCAAAAAGGAGTGTACAAGTTCAAAGGAAGGTTTGGGTTGCCGACGACTCAAAGGACAATAGACGGAACAAATTAGTTCCGTAAGTCCTCCCGTCGTCAGCACCCCGCACCCTCGTTGAGCTCTGGCAGCCTTACTCACCGGCAGGAACACAACACTATGAGACACTATTTTTTGTTTTATTATTATACATAAATGTATATGTACTCGTACAGTAGTTACTGAGCGTTTTCCACAAAAAAGATCAAAAACCTATTCACTTACATGGTAATAATTTTTGGGTTCGTCGAACTCAGAATTTCTAACATAATTATCCTAATCTGATATTTTAAAAAATTCCAAAAAGTATAGATAAATTTTAGTTTCTAAACTACGATTCGAATGATTTTTTTTTCTAATTGTTTATTTTCGATGGAGCAAGGGTATTCAAATCGCTTTTGAAATCTTAAATTAGTAAATGAAAATGCAATAGTTAACTGAGTAACGTAATGCTTTAAAAACTCAAGTGGACTTTTTTTATCTAAGGAGTAATTTCGAGAAAATATTATATTTAGCGAGGGTATTAAAAGTTGTGTTTTATATCTCAACTTAATAAATAGAAAATCAAAATGACAATAAAAAATTAATATGTTCTCTAAGATAAAATTGATACCTTCGGCTCTCCATTCTTGCTCGGTCAATAAAAAATACGAAATTTATATCCAAAAAAATACAAAAAGTTTATTGAATCCTGGGAATCGAACGCACCTTCACGGCGTGACAGACGACTGTTTCACCAATGACGCCATTACATAACACGCTGTTACCGACGAAATTGGGCTATACATATATAATTATTTAAATATAAATAATAATGTCAAATCCATACTAAATATACTAATATTACAAATGGGAAAGGGTGTGTGTCTGTTTGTTTGTCCGTCTTTCACGGCAAAACCGGAGCGACGAATTGACGTGATTATTTAAGGGGATTTAGTTGAAGGGATGGAGAGTGACATAGGCTAATTTTTGTCTCTTTCTTACGCGAGCGAAGCCGCGGTCAAAAGCTAGTTTATTACAAAAGGGAAAAGCTAGTTACTCTATAATCTGAAGTGGAAGAATTCGTTATTTCACCAAAGATAATGTGTGTTTGTTTGTTTGTTCGTCTTTCACGGTCAAACGGAGCGACGGATTGACATGTTTTTTAAGTGGAGATAGTTGAAGGGATGGAGAGTGACATATGCTACTTTTGTCTCTTTCTAACGCAAGCGAAGCCGCGGGCAAAAGCTAGTACAGCACGGGTAGCATGGTCGCGCGTTAGATGATAAAATATCAGGCCGTCCCTGTCGCACTATTAGTAAGTGCGATTATAGGGACGGCCAGATGTTTTATCATTTATCGCGCGACCATAATTGCCTGCCTAGACCAGATTATATTGATGATAATTATTATTTGTAACCATTTAGTTAATATTGTCTTCAGTTACCGCGATAGTTACTCATGAAATAAAAACTATGAAAACGGATTAAATCGTGTATAATGAATTTACAATTCATCCCGACGTTTCGAACACTACAGCGTTCGTGGTCTCTGAGCTCAACGGGTGACTGAGGAAAAATTACAATGTGCAAACGCTACCCACATATGTACCTACATACATATTCATATATATAACTATTTAGTTGTTGAAGAAAAACATTCACACAACAATAACATAGGTCAACTAGCTCAGTAAATGTAAGGAAGTCAGCACATTACTAATACTATGCCCACACTATGACCTATGTACCTGACCTGACGTGTAATATTTTATTTTATCAACAAAGGCATAATAAAGATTGTATTGTATTTTGTATGAAAATAAAAAATAGGAAAGAAATATAGTAAGAGTCTTTTTTAATAGAATGTTTATTCTATTAAAAAATATTAAAAAAAAAACTTAATAAATCCAAAAAAAGTTCAAATGATTAAAAAAGACTCCGGAATGGAACTCGAGATCTCTTGCTTCATAGTCAATGCATTTGACCGAGACGCCATTTCGATTTACACTAGCAGTGTCGAAATACACGATATGTATCTTTATTGACAAAATGCGTCATTATTTCTGAGTCTGCTTGAGTTAAGTAAACCAATATCTATAAAATAATTACTTGTCAGGAGCCAAGTGTCACTGATGACAATGTCAACTAAAAATGCGCGAAATATGACGGCTCTGTGTCTGTACACAAAATTTGGCACGCACATTTTCGTAAAATTAATAAAAAATTCACATGGATTTATCCATGATTTCTGTATGAAACAATGTATTTCGTTCAATACTGCGACGATGGATAATGTATAGTAGATGTATGCGCATATTTATATTTAGTTGTAGTGTGCGGTGACTAAATAAATGGTAGATGTTTTTTGTATGGAAAGCGAGCCACCTTAAATGTGTAGAGACAATGAGAACTAAGTTTGTATGGAAATGCAATTTCGCGCGGTTTTAAGTCTGTAAGCGATTTTGATAAGACTGGTGTGCATGTTTTATTTTAAACGTAAAATTGTAGAATATTATGCGTTAGTTGAACGCTTGCACCGGTTGGGTTATCAATATCGGTGTCGCGTTAGTTTGGTCCTTGTGTAATATGCGAGACGACTAAAAAAACTATTTAGTCCGTTAGTTAGATTATCAAAAAAATTTGGACACATTTTTTTTCTCGTAAACGAAAAATGACTACGACGGTACAGTGCGTTGAATTTCCGCATGACGTCACGCCTAGGTACAATTTTTACTTAAAAGTGTCGTCACAAGCCCCCACTCCGGAACTTTGATGCTCTGTATCTTTGTATTTTTTAACTAATTAGATACGGCATCGCTTCACGGTTAGTATTCCAAAAATACGCACTAAGCGTTTCGCTTCAACATTTATTTTGCGAACCGCCAAGGAGTGGAATGCCCTGCCTGAGTCTGTGTTTCCACATGAGTACAATCCAGGTCTCTTTAAAGCAAGAGTAAATAGGTATCTCATAGGTAAGGGTGCTCCACCGTAGACTGCATCATCACTTACCATCAGGTGTGATCGTGGTCAAACGTCTACCTATTCATACTAAAAAAAAGCGAAAAATATGTGTTCAGTATTTTTGGGCGATCTAACTGACGGACTAAATAGAATGTAATTTTTTCCCTCACTAGCTCGGAAACAAGTGTTTTGTCCTTTAATACCAGCGGGTAAAAACGCATTTTATCTACTAGTGGGTAAAGTAATTTGACCTTGAATAAAGTCAAATTAACTGCTTTAAAATTTATGAAAGTAGGTGAATCTTGTAATAAAGATGATTTACCACCTGTGGACCTACTGGAAGCAGTGATAAACGCATTTTTTGCGTTGTAGTTTCCTCGCCATAGTGAGGGGAAAAGTTTTGTGTTACACTCGGGTGCAAATGTATTTTACTTCTCGTGTGTTAAAAAACTCGCAAGTTCAGGATTCTATTCTCGAACCACTCGCTTCGCTCGTGGTTCAACTATAGAATCCTTTCACTTGCTCGTTTTTCAATTCCACACTCGGCGTTAAAATACAACTTTGCCCCCTTGTATAACAAATAACTATTTTTCATCCGTATTGTGTGTTGCGTGCAGGAGCGTGCCTGTACAGCATGCAGGCGCACGACGGCGCGGTGACGGCGCTGGCGTACACGGCGTCGTACGTGGTGTCCAGCGGCGCCGACGAGCGCCTCTGCATCTGGGACCGCTTCCAGGGACACATGCTCAACTCCATACACATTGTGAGTACCTACCGTATCGAATACCCCATCCCAATTACGCTTTTCTCAATCATTTTTTCGCCAGGTTGCGATACTGAGGCGCCAGGTCTTTCTGACAGCAATCTTCCAAAACCACTAATCAAATAAATGTCTTATGGAAGTTGGCGCGAATGGAATAAACGAACTTTTAGGTATACTGAGGCACTGGTCCCAACAAAAAAGGGATAAAAAGCGAGAAAGCGAGCGATTGGTTCATCTCTCTTCGACGAACTATAAAATATCATCGTGTGTCTCTTATTTACACAGGAGCTACTATTATTTTGTACGTTTCTATAGCCGATAACTGATTGCTTACTCGCTTTTGGCCGGACCAGTGAGCTCAGTTGAGACCATTGGTGGCAGCTGTTGTAAATCTATCTATTGGTGACATAATATGAGATGTGTTTATAAACGTTTATTGCGCCAGGGCCTGAACTACATGAGCCGCATGCTGCCGCTCACGCACACTCTGCTGCTGATGGGCGACCGCAGCGGGCTCGCCGCCTACGATCTCAGCACCGGCGACGTCATCCGGAGAGTGCTCTTAGGTGAGTCACTTTCATTGTTTTATACTGAGGACAGAGATGGTAACCTAGTTTGTGACTCAAGTCGAAGGTTGTCAGCGTTAAATAAACAAAAGGTAAATGTTCCAGGGCAAAATGACGGGTGCATATTC
Organism: Leguminivora glycinivorella; assembly: GCF_023078275.1. Lineage (NCBI taxonomy): Eukaryota > Metazoa > Arthropoda > Insecta > Lepidoptera > Tortricidae > Leguminivora > Leguminivora glycinivorella. The sequence goes on from NC_062998.1 coordinate 34,415,426, forward strand.
GTGAGACAGATTCTACCTCTGAAGGACGCCATCGTGTGCGACTACGCGACGCAGTTGCGCATCGTGCGCTTCCCGCTCGTGTCGCGCCTCGAGGACATGAAGAGCGACTGAGCCGCGCGCACTCCTCCACACAACCACAAAAACACGCCCGAGCTGATTCCTTACAAGCTGCGTCAAGTGAAAGCTGGTTTTTTTGTGGCCAAGGCAAACTACTCAATCATGATCACAATCAACGAACATTATTTGCAATTAATTTTAGAGGTAGCAACATTGCGTTTCTAACAAAATCACAAATAAATATCGCGTGTTTCTGACGTAGCGTCGAAGTCAAGGGTACTGTAATTGTATTAAACATGTGTCCTGTTTCAAAGTGTTAAGCGTACGTATTTTTGATACTTTCGGTGTATGTGCATTGTGCAGGCTACAAGTATAAACTAATTGCAAATAGAATATGTTTGAGACGTAAGGTCAGGTGGGGTAAGACTTAGTAGCTAACAAACGACCGCACCGCACTCCGTCCATGGATTTTTTTCACGTAAACGAAAGCGAGCAAGAGTTATTTTTTCTCGCTCTCACTTACGTCAAAAAATCCAGAGTCGCGGTGCGGCGCGGTCGCCGGTCGTTTGTTAGCTACTAACATAGTTGTTTATTTTACCCGGGACAATTGCAAGACCCAGTCTTATCCCACCGTGATAATTAGTTTTTTAGCGTTAGAAAGAAGGTAATTTAGTCTTGAAGTGCCTTTTTATAAAAAAATGTTTCAATAAAAAAGACATTGCAAGATGGTTTACCTTTTATACAGTGCTAAAAACGAAGAAGTTGGTACAGGAGCCTACGATGCTAATAATTACTCGGGCTAGTTAGACGCACTCGTGTAAATCCAAAAAAAATACATATTGGATTCCTGTACTACTACTGCCATCACAACCACAATTATAACGACAGACTTTTATAGTGTCTTACCAAATTAATGTAAGTTTAAAAGTAATAATTACCTATATGTATTTATGAAATATCAATTCGTAATAAAATGTTATTTGTCTAACATTACATTTAACTTATTGGCAATCATTATTTAATATATTTTTCTCCTTTACAAAACACCTCCAACAATTCGTCGTTACGTTATCCGAAGAATCAGCCGAAGCAAAATGGTAACGTTTTTGATAACGCTATGGATAGGGAGTATTATGCGTGAGTTATAAGTTTGACGTGTCTGTGTGTGTGTCTGTCTGTCTGACTGTCTGTTTGTCTGTCTGTATGTGAGTGTGTGTGTGTGTGTGTGTGTGTGTGTGTGTGTGTGTGCGCGTGCGTGCGTGTGTGTGTGTGTGTGTGTGTGTGTGTGTGTGTGTGTGTCTGTCTGTGGCATCGTAGCTCTGGAACGGATGAACCAATTTAGATTTCGTTTTTTTTTGTCTGAAAGCCGAGTTAGTCGGGAGTGTTCTTAGTCATGTTTCATGAAAATCGGTCTACTATGTCACGGTCGGGGGTTTTTTCAAAATTTTAATGTTATGTTTTTATATGATTCTACTATTTATTATTTATAGTACTAAAATTAAATGTAACACAACACATCCCAGACTATGAAACTAGAAAATAATATTCAAAACCACTATTATTTAAACGCGGCTATTTTGGCGCGCTCAATCGAGTGAAATCTGACGTCACACGTGTACACACGAGTGGGGGGCGAGAAAAGAATAAGGGCCCATTTCTTAGACGGTACGAGAACTCCATACGAGTTACATTGCGGTATTGGCTGTGCAAAATTGTATGTAACCTCAACAGCCCGCAATGTAACTAAAATCGCGTGCGAGTTTGCACGCCGTCTAAACCAGGCCTAACTCTTTCTCTCTCCCACTTACAAACGTCAAGTGTAACATGACGGCTCATTGCGTTTTGGGAATTTGTGTGGGAGTTTAAAAAAAAACACCTTTTGAAAGTACATAAGATATATAAGATAGTCACGGAGATTTCTACGGCTGGTAGTACCTACTCTGTTCCTGGAGTATAATTATGTATAAAAATTGAAACATCATAGCATAACAAAAGTTATGTTTTTTTGGATAAAACTAACAAACAAATTTGCAACGTTAAAACACTGTTAGTGTGATCATCAGGGCCCGTAACTTTCATGCCGATGACATAAATTTGACGTCACGCTGCATATAGGATGATTCAAGAGTTCTATTTAATTATTAGGAATAGAATCCTGAACTTGCGAGTTTTTTAACACACGAGAAGTAAAATACATTTGCACCCGAGTGTAACACAAAACTTTTCCCCTCACTATAGCGAGGAAACTAAATACAACGCAAAAAATGCGTTTATCACTGCTTACAGTAGTTCCACAGGTGGTAAATCATCTTTATTACTAGATTCACCTACTTTTATCAATTTTAAAGCAGTTAATTTGACTGTATTCAAAGTCAAATTACTTTACCCACTAGTGGATAAAATGCTTTTTTACCCGCTGGTATTAAAGGACAAAACACGTGTTTCCGAGCTATTGAGGGGAAAAACAATTTAAATCATCTATATGCAGCGTGACGTCAAATTGATGTCATCGGCATGAAAGTTACGGGCCCTGGTGATCATCTTTAATTGAACGGGTTTCAGTATCTCTTAACTGTAACTGGCCAGTATTTCCGCTGAACCACAATGACATTTAATACATAGGTACAATAAAATTTGTGTCAATAAACTTGAAACTTGGGTGAATCCATTCGGCTATAAGGTTGATTATCTATAAGATCAGATTATTTATTGTACATATATTAAACCTTAAAGCAGAATAGCTTTACCCAAGTTTGAAGTTAAGCTACACAAATGTTGACATGAGAGATAGTGTTAAACGTCTTTTCAGGTTAAATGCACATGGTGAATATTTTTTGATGAAAATTACAATAAAATGTTTGTTCGGTAAATGAAAACATAAAAATCTCAAATTATTTGGTTAGTGCTGTTTGAAAGTTCACTTTCTATTAAAAGATTTACCATATAATGTATGTATGGCCGGATTTCATTGTGTACAGTCTTTACTAGGTCATGGGGGGTATCGCTAGGAAGAGATCAAAGTATATCAAAAGAAGAAAAAAGTTCTGGAAATAACATTTTTTTTAAATATAAAAAATAATACAGCCCTTATCTCCGAACTTTACCAACGAAAATTTATTAAATTGTTACTAAACATGGTTATTATGATAAAATATTAACAGGAAAAATAAAGTCGTACACGTGTCTTGAAAACTTTTTTTTTTATTTACAAAAACCTTTCAGAGTTACATTTTCAATTTAACAAATAATTACATTGTGTTTTCTACAGAATAAAATATAAAGAACAAAATGTTAAAATCGGGGCACGCAATAAATAACTATCCCATAAAAGTCACCTTCCTTACTTTTAAGCTCTCGCGCAAATGTCTCTATTTCTGAATAACCTTTGAATAGAAACAGGTTTTTTAAACTCATTATTACAAAATTGTTCCACAGCCACTGATAACAATACTCTTTCATGGACAGGCAGTATTTTACATTCTACAAAAAGTTGATCATATGTGCTATTTTTACATTTAGCTTTTATCTTTTCATCAACCATTAATTTCATAAATCTTATTTGTAAAGCTTTTATCTTATCTAGGTAAGTTTTGAATGTAAGACCGTAGCTCGCCAGTCCGTACGAGAATAGCGAGTCCACTAGCGCATAGTACACCATATATAAAGTGGCCCTATTTAATACGAACTTCAGATGGTGAAACTTTACAAGCACTGCTCTCAATCTTTTACACACGGCGTCAACTTGTGGCTGCCATGAGAATTTCGAATCTATGAGCAGACCTAGGTACTTGTATTGTTGTACCACCTGGAGCTCTGCACAGCCGCACGCGACCCGGCCGGCCGCGCACTGTGGAGACACTCGTTAGTTTACTTAATTTGCCGATAGATGTCGCTGTACGTTCAACGCTCATTAAGTAGAATCTCAATAATCCGGAGGTGGTGGAAAGCGATTTAAATTCTACTAACAAAATCGAAAACGAGTGGTCATTACCACTAGTTTTTAACACCCGACGCAAAAACGACGGGGTGTTATAAGTTTGACGTGTCTGTCTGTCTGTCTGTATGTCTGTCTGTCTGTCTGTTTGTCTGTCTGTCTGTGTGTGTCTGTCTGTGGCATCGTAGCTCGCGAACGGATGAACCGATTTAGATTTAGTTTCTCTGAAATCTGATCTGTCTGAAAGCTTAGTTAGTCGGGAGTGTTCTTAGCCATGTTTCATGAAAATCGGTCTACTATGTCGCGGTCGGGGGTTTTTTCAAAATTTTAATTTTGTGGTTAGTTATAAAATTACTAGCCGTCCTTTTTTGAAAAATAGCACCACACACTTTCGAACGGCGAATTCGTGCGTTCGAAATTCAAAAATCGATACCCTGGCCTGGAATTAAGACTATTCTCCATATAAGTTCATATTTTTTATGAATGTCATATAAAAGACTACTAAAATAATAAGTTCAAATGAAATTGAACCATTATCCGGTTTGTAGCCATTATTGAAGTGAAATCATCTGATAATTTACGGCTTACGCATATTGATTCGATGGTAAATTGGGACTCGAAATTATCTTTCATGTCTATTTAGTGCCGGATTACTGGACGGTTTCGGACCATCGAAGTTTCGGATTACCGAGATTGTATTGTATATCTATCAATAACCGTGTGTATGTTTTTCATAAATCACAAACTTAATCTCTCAGCATGCAGCCAGTCCCTGACCAATGATAGACCAGGGACGGACGTTCTAGAGACTAATATATGCAAACAAAATCTTACATACCTATATCTTAATCAAAAATATGTATGTAGCGAAACATAAACGTGACTCACACAGCAATGCACCCAATACACTAACATAGATCAGTCAATGAATGCTCAAAAGGGGGGTCTAGGTGGAATGGCCGAAAGCAGAAAGTTTCACTACGGGATGTTGTTAGGGGTAGTCAGGAGACATACATACTAAAAGTCCTCGGACTTTGGACGTGAGCTCGAAGAGGGGGGGATGAAAAAAGGTCCCATTTTTTGGTTTTTTGCTCATATTTCAAAAACTATGCGTCATACGAAATTTTGGTTTACCACACCTTGAAAGCTTATAAAATTCTCTATAACTTTGATCTAGAAACTTTTTTTCTATTCTCAACCATTATCTAGGTATGAGCTCCTAAAAACTGTTTTTTTTTTTTAATCGTTTCCCCCCCACTTTTTGCTTCATACATTGCTCCATGTCTTGCAAAATATTTATTTTAGACAAAAGTTTTCTTAAAAAATCTTGTAGATCATTCAAATACCTATCATAATATGTGTACATATGCTTTTGGGTCATGTACCGTTGAATAATTATACGACTTGAAAACGAAATGAAACAACAAATGTATGTGATAAACGTGTAAAATATGTATTTCAAGAACATGATTGTATTACGATGCTGTATAAATGCATTCACACAACAGGTCACAATACAATTAGCTGTATATAACGGCCTTCTCACACCCACATCTACCACTACTACAATCTGTGGTGCACCGGCAAAATATTGACTTCAGTATTTCTTCCGGAGCAGCTGGTACTTTGGTTTGCACAGGAATCAGTAAGTTGCTTTCGTTCCGTGCCATCCCCATTCATCATCCTCCTTGCGTTATCCCGGCATTTGCCACGGCTCATGGGAGCCTGGGGTCCACTTTGACAACTAATCCCAAGATTTGGCGTAGGCACTAGTTTTACGAAAGCAACTGCCTTCTTACTTTCCAACCCGAAGGGTAACTAGGACTTATTGGAATTAGTCCGGTTTCCTCACGATGTTTTCCTTCACCGAAAAGCGACTGGCAAATATCAAATGACATTTCGCACATAAGTTCAGAAAAAAGTCATTGGTATATTAGCGAGGGAGGTAAAAAAGTGTGGAATACTAATACAACTAACTAACTTAGTTTCGGAGGTTAAAACTGCAAATAACAGCTTAAGTTACAATTATGTCCTAACTCTTAAAAGTTTTTTACTACTATTCTACTTTAAATCAAATTTTAATGTAAAAAAAAGATTTTTACTTGATAATACTGGACCAAGTGCGCTAAAATACTCGTACTCTTAGACCTAGAAATCGAGTACTCTTAGATCATAAACTGTTATAAATTTGAAATTCTCATGAATGCAGAAATAACCTCATTGATTTTGTTAAAACAAATCCGAATTTTTATGTTATTACGTGAACAAATATGTTAGTTATGTTACTTTGTACCTTTGAACGGCTCTCCTCTGTAAAATCATGAGTTTACACTTGTCTCAGTATCCTTAGGAGGCATGGATATAACTTACACGTGTTTTAATTTACTCGCTGCCTCTTTGGGCGGGATGATACTAATCGGTGTTTGAAATGCTGTCGGTCTCACACCTTACTACTGTCAACACTGCAATTCTCTATTATAACCTTGTGTGTTACTGTGTTTGTTGTCCCAAATAAATCAAACAAATTGAAACTGTTTCTTCCATGTCATCTGGATCAGATGTGACAACTGTATCTTAGACAATATCCTCCCCGCCGTTATCATCAGTGTCTTCCTCTATCCTGGGGGTGTCGTTGACTTTCGATCCGGAGGTTGCGGGTTCGAACCCGGCTCGTATGACTTTTTTCTGAACTTATGTGCGAAATGTCATTTGATATTTGCCAGTCGCTTTTCGGTTGTAACTAAACCCCGCTCACCTTACTTATTTACTTACTTACTTGACTAATCAACAGTATAGTTAACCCCCCTTTAAATACACCCCGTAAACTTGGCCTTGTGATCGTCTAGCGTGAATAAGTAGAACCCTTCGAAGTGAACCGCGATAACCTAGATCCTTTAATGAGTATCAGCTGTATTTTTGACTAATTTTTAAATTTTTATTTATTTATATTTTGAAGAAGAATAAAGGTTATTGTAGCATAATAATATAGTGTTATAGAAGAGTATTTTATCAGATTTAGGCCTAGAAAGTTATATGTGAGAAAGTTAATGACGTAATGAAGAAATTTTTAGAATAAAAGTTAGTGAGTGAAACATACATGAAATAAATATTAAAAAATATTTTGGTAATCATCCGCTACGCCTTATTAGTGGTCCCGGCTTGGGCAAGGGCTTGCGATGCGGTATGGGACCCCTGACCCGACCAAACCACTTTATCGGGCATCCTAAGCAAGTAAGCCTGAAGGGCTATCTATCTACAAACTAACCCCTTTTTTATTTTGTTTCTTTTCACTAGCTAAACCCCCCTTTTCCCCAATACTGCTAATAGACCATAACTTCTCGATCCTTCTAATGTATCATCAAGGCTCCGAGTAGTTGCTACCACTGAGAACGAAGTAAGTAAGTCTAGTAACTCCTTGAAGCTTTTGACTTGTCATCAGTGGACGGCGCTCGCATGCCACTGGGCCCTATAACAAACTTATGCTTTTTATTCCAAAGTATAGTTTGTTTCCCTAACCAACTTGATAGAATTTACCTTGAAAAACTAGTTAGCAACACTCACTGGCTCGATGCTACACGAAGAATCAGAAATTGCTACCACAATTATTAATTTCACTCAAATAAATTAAGTAATAAGAGGTTTTATAAATTACCAGTTTTACCACATATATTAAGATAATAAACACCACATTTAAAGTCCATTTAAACATATAAATAGTAGTAGTTAAATTATTTCTCCACAATACACGTTGACCAATTATAATTTAAGACCAATCATAACAGAACTCTACTTTCATAGAAATAGTGTGTGACTCTACCCTAATCCTATTGTTTTTCCTACTCTAACATATCTGAAACACAGACCCTCACTTACCATAGATCTTGTGTTCAGAATATGTACAAGTGTATCCCTACTAGAACTGTACAGTTCAGCCAGCGAAGCTGAGATAGGCAACCTATAGGCTTGTGTTCTGATCCCCCCCTCTGCTCTTGCCCGCGGGCTAGGGTAGCAGAGAGTAGATCGCCCTATCCGTGTATATATCCAGTATTCTAGGACACACCAGTACCAGCCACATGAGAGACCCAGCTGCGATCAACTTTACTTAGATGTGGATCGATCACAACCGAAATCCCCAGCGACCAACGCCAGCATGGACTAGAGCACCGAGTAAATAAATATAAATATATATAGGACCCCAGCCTCAAATACTGCCGACTTCAGTGAGCAAGGATTACTCCTAATGTCTTTCGTCAATCGTGAAAGTCCTCACTTCCATCTAACAGTTGGACTCTTTGAGACCGGTGAGAAAGTACGCCTTTTGTAAGTATAAATAAGGCGCCCAAGCCCTCCACTTGGAACAAAAAGACCCCTAAACGCCTCTTATTTGACACCGTAAGGGAAGAAGCGCCTAGCCGGACAACAGTCTGTCACAAACAATGATCTGGCTTATAATTTTCACAAAATAACCCCATAGAAAATTACTAAGTTCAATTTTACTGACCAACTAAACAACTGAGTGAAGTTTCCTTTACGTGCTATAATCTAAGCTTAGTTTTGCAAGAATTACTCCCTACAAAACCAAACACAGACTTATCTCCAAACACCAGCCATACATCGACCCAGTCTTTGTATTGCTTAACGGCACTCATGAAACAAAGCACAGAAAACTTCACTATACACATCAATTTAAATGTAACACTACACTATAAATAGAACACTAAAATAACCCCACAACTGACAGTAAAGCAATTCCACCATAGGTCTAAGTTCAACTGTACGACGATATTGTCCCCGCACAACCAAACAGAGACACAATTTCAAAGTTTACAATCACTTAGAATAATTTCCAAGTAAAAACAAACAGAGAAATAATAGCAGAACAACTTCACTCACCAGTATAACACACAAAAGCCAGAGACACTGTTAGTCTTGTAGATATTTTAAGAATGACGCGCGTCGGCTCGCTCCGACCCTTTTATAGATTCTAATTGAGACATAATTGGGACAAAACTGGGACATAATTGGGACTTGGGACATACTTGGGACATAATTGGGACACAACTGGGACATACCTGGGACATAACAGGGACACACTTGGGGCATAATTGGGACTTGGGACATAACTGGGACAGACTTGGGACATAATTGGGACACAACTGGGACACAACTGGGACATAACTGGGACATACCTGGGACATAACTGGGACATAATTGGGACTTGGGACATACTTGGGACATAATTGGGACACAACTGGGACATAATTGGGACTTGGGACATAATTGGGACATACCTGGGACATAATTGGGACTTGGGACATAATTGGGACTCATATAAGAAAAAGATCATAAGTGCTTTGTTTACTAAGTCATATGCCCTACGCAATAAAGTTCACAATCATCGCACAGTTGTTTGCTTGTCAACAGGTGCAGATTGCACGTGTTTTAGAGAGAGACGGAGCTATTGATATTGATACCTATCTAGTTCAATAGTGGAGCGTTCCGTAAATCGATAAATATTATTTTGTGAAAGATTGTTTAAATCAATTTAGTAAGTAACTTCGCAATGAAAGATCACATTTGTTCCTAATTGTTACATTGAATGATATATTCAGGAAGTATAATAATCAATATCAGTGATTATTAATAATTGGAACCAAGACGCAATATCGGAACGCCACTCGTTTGACAGATCAGATTGTTAGTGTCAACACTCCATTCATGAGAATATAGTTTGTAAATAAACTTTTTCCAATAAGTTGTGCATCGAATAATAGCGAACTCTATGAGTGACGACGTCACCAAACATGTGATCAACCATCACAGATACCATTTGTTAAAACATTCAACGAAATCCCGAAGGAAATATGCACCAAAAAGTTTGTCAAGGAAAAGTTGATTCGCCGCAAGTTTTATATGTAATAACGAGTCCACCTCCTCGTCACAGACGCTTGTTCTGTTACAACTCGCCCCCGATTGGATTTCTTTTATAAAATACAAAGTGGTTTGTAAAAAAATCCAATCTCACTTAGCAAAAGAAACAATAAAATTGAATAAAAGAAAAATATCTCTAGATCAGTCGGAAATATCCCCCCATTTCTAATCGTGTGGTGTGTATTCCAATACTATGCAACTGCTAGCGACTCAGTTTTGAAATTAGCTCATCAGAATTTCGACAATGAACCATGATAACCCCTTTCTCAGAGTCCACGCATCGCCAGGGATATCAGGTTGTGAATCTGATAGGTCCTATTAACCCGTTCTTGCTAGCTCGTTCCCCGGTCGCGGCGAATATTCATTCCATCCACACTGTTGGACCGGAATAATTACCGTAGTAATTTCAACGAGTTCACAGTAACTTCCCACGCAATTACGAAGAAACCTTTAGAGCTCTCATTATAAGTCCAGAGCCTTCAATCTCCATTGTCGGAACTCAAACCAATTCCTCTACCTAATCACTCCAGCCACATGTTTTGGCGCATGTCTCATACTTGAATAAAATATACTGACTTAAGATCTGTTTGGATGTGTTTTTTTTTTTTATAAAACAAACCTTAAATGACATAAGCATGTACCTCAACTCGGTACCATATCATGATCAAATGAAGAAATGATTTGATGATACTAAACTTCACATATTTGAACAAATAACAAGGAAACAAATATTGAAAAGAGCCTCGTTCTCACTAGACGATTTTGGCCCTTAATTATGTCGATTGTCAAATACATCCCATTCAAGATGAGGTGTGTGGTTTTCGTATGGGTCTCATTACCTTGTGTAGTAGTAGTCACAAAAAACTACCCTTGAAATGGGTCGAATCCATTGGATTTTAACCTAACCAATAAGAATTTTGTGACTAATGTGTTCCCAAAATCCCCCCTTGTTTGTTCCCGCAAATTCCGAGCAAACTAGTTTTGACTACTTTCCAGCGCTGTCTGTCTGTATCAATCCACTCATTCCATAAAAGAAACATTCGAGACACACTTTCATATCTTACAACCGTCATATCCAGCCATTCAATCTATCAAACATACATCTATAAGCATTCATCACCTCTAACTTATACACATACACTCGTTCATTCCTCCTCAATTACGCTTTCATTCGATTGTTTACAGAAAGCCAACGCTTTTAAAAGTAATCAAAATAAATAATAAAAATGAAAATAAAATTATATAATAACTTCAAAAATTTACGTATCCCATTTTACCCCACTCTACTTTGGACTCGAAGACAAAGAAAATTTTATTTTATTTATAAGAGGTCCTACATTCATCAATATTTAATTTTTTTAAAGTAATTACTAACCGCAAGCCATTGGACAACATGTTACACCTTAATCATAATTTATCTGCTACAAAATTGTATGACGATCGAGCATACCAACTTAAGAACAATGACAGTTTGAGTAATGTCGCTAATAGAACACCTTTTGGCGGGGAAAAGCGTATATATATGTTATCTGTGGCTAAATTATTTTCTCTGATCTATCTGTCATGTTTACCGTCAAACCGCTTTGTCCACGAAAGAATGACAGATCTATTTATGTATGGACCATTTTAGCGCTATACTGCCTACAACATGAATCTGTAATGACTTAACACAAATGTTTTCCATTTAATATTTCAAATGTGGTCCGAAGAATAAACTTTCAGATCAATGTAAAATATGTTTGTGTCACTAAGTGAGTTTTAATTTTTATAACCTATAAATTCGTTAGGAAATCAGGCGAAAACGCGTTATTTTAATTCATTGCAACAAGTGTTTGGTGAACAAACCTGGCGAAATCCAGCCTAGTTCAGTGGACGTAACTAAACATGGATACATAACCTTCAAGCAAAGGTAAGCTCTTGTTTTATTCTTCAATGTGTCATGTCATCAAACGAGCCGTTGTTTTCGAAAACCTGCAAACATATCTGTGATCTCCAACGAATAATTGAAATTGGCTTTCTTTTCCGTAAAACGTGAAAATTTAACTTAATGAATTTATCCTAAGTTTATTGGCTGAGCAAACTCATTACTAACTTATTTATGTACTAACTCATGTAGATATGATCTGCAAGGCAGAGGTTCTCAAACTTTTTAATATTTTTTTTCCTTTTGTAAATTTTGTTGTATGCGTTGTTTTTTTTTTTTCTGACACAATATTTCTCACGGGCGTGTCTTAGTTCCAAAATTAAGCGACGCGCCCCCGTGAGTAGATAAATGAAATAATATTGAACCCTATTTGGCAGAACCTAACTCTAAAACTAAACCCTTTTCTTATTCTATAATATATGAAAATTTCTAATGTCTGACTATTTCCTTTCAGTGTACTGAGGACTCACTAATCTGCACTACTAGTAACAAAGTAATCCGACAATCAGACTGGACCCGGTCATGTTAGGTAAGTTTACATACCTACTGTGTACCACATACTACATACTTTTTCTGAACCTCAGTAAAATATAGTTTTATAGTAGTAATGGTGCTTATTATCTACGAGTATGCCTACTTAACAGGAATATTACAAGTTTCAATCAATTTTCATAAAATTATTTGAGCAATTGTGACAATGATCAAGCAGTGGTGGAGTTGAGGTATGGCAAGGTACGACCTCCCAGATGCTGGTAATTTTGTAGAAAATCTGGTGACGATTGTGTAGCTATTTAACTTAACTAATAAAATATGTATGTTGGCATTTGGCATATGCCTGATCCGTGAAATATTGCGACAGTGTAAGGTTCCGTATAAAAGCTGTGTACACAATCTAAGTGAGATAACATGTCATGTGTACCAGTTGAAAATATTGTTCATACATACATACTTGTTTGTACTATAGCAAAAATATATACTTATAGAAAGTTGAAATTCGCACTGTGCATTTAATTTATTCTGAAATTACTGACAGACATAGACTACGGTGACCGCTTACCGTCAAGCGGGACATATGCTTGTTAACCACTGATATAGTATGATGACTTATAAGCTAGTGAACTTAAATTAGTCCTAATAGATTAATACCTATATCCTAACAGACAGACATTTGTTGAAAATATTCAGTATAAAGACTTTGTCAATTTATTGTATGATGTAAGAAATCCTGTGAGACAATACATAGATTATAGAGTGACAACTAACATGCAAACAAACCATCCATCGAAGGATGTACTTGTCATAGTACCACATGCGTGTAGCTATTCAGCATTCATAGAAAAATGGCGGGATGCCCCATATAATATTGTACTTCAGCGCGACAATAAATAATCGCGCCCCCATAACCATTAGACTAAAGCCTATCTTCTTGTATTACTGTCTTAAATCTAGGGCTTAGGTATCCTGGATTATTTTAGGAAAATAATCTTACATCTAGAATATGTTAGCGACCTACTTACTGACCTATCTAGTAGTTATCCTGCCCATAAATGAAATTCTGTATAACAGACGCCTTCTAGGAACATACATAACATCAGAGAGTTCATAGACTATATCAGACAGCATCGAAGCTATCCGATCTCCGGTGTGAAGTGCAAACGTGATGTGAGCTTTCAAAATAGCCCTGAAGATGGCAGAGCCTGCTATGAAAATGTACTAGACATATAGAGAACTATTTGTTTTAACATGAAATTCTATTGCTATTGTACATAGTTCACACACTTATGTTTCCAATTCCGGTCACTAGGTGGCAAACTCTTCTAAAGTGTTACAGTTCCGCGCCTCCTATTATTTCAGATACATGGGTATTTTTCTATAAGTACCTAGTATTTTACGTACTAGCCCCGCCTATCCCACAGCTAGAAAAACATATATTAAGGCACAGAATAAATAATAGTACTTCGCACAGGCGCAAAGGAACGTCAAGATGTGCCAATGCCACCAATTGCTACGTAGCAACGCAACCCGAATGGTGCTGAAATCACCGTAAAATCGGGACGATGTTTAGTTCAACCACTGCGATTATGAGCTAATTTCCTAGAAATATATTTTGTCATAGTTTACTATGCTAATTTAATTTTATTATTTTATGTTTCAGAAGATACCAAAGATAGGGGATGAACATACAATCGATTCTGCATCGATGCATGACTTCGCTCGGAACGCGGCAAGAATTAACAATGGAAGAAAATACTACAGACGTGTTTATTAACAATAAAGTTATTTTAGTTTTTATGAAATAGCGATTGAATAAAAATATTAGGTATATGAGTTTTATTTAGAGATGACATAAGTCAGAAATACAGCACACCCACTCGTCTTCACTGCAACAAATGTAGCCTGGCAAGGCTATAAAATAAGGTTATTAAAATTCTGGTTGCTCGGCACCAAAAGTAACCTTGCAACGGCTACTTCTATTATTTATTTGTAAACCTTGGTATCCAAGATGTGTTCTACAGAGCACATCTTAGATCCTGGTCACGGCACCAAATGTAACTAAACCCCGCTCACCTTACTTATTTACTTACTTACTTGACTAATCAACAGTATAGTTAACCCCCCTTTAAATACACCCCGTAAACTTGGCCTTGTGATCGTCTAGCGTGAATAAGTAGAACCCTTCGAAGTGAACCGCGATAACCTAGATCCTTTAATGAGTATCAGCTGTATTTTTGACTAATTTTTAAATTTTTATTTATTTATATTTTGAAGAAGAATAAAGGTTATTGTAGCATAATAATATAGTGTTATAGAAGAGTATTTTATCAGATTTAGGCCTAGAAAGTTATATGTGAGAAAGTTAATGACGTAATGAAGAAATTTTTAGAATAAAAGTTAGTGAGTGAAACATACATGAAATAAATATTAAAAAATATTTTGGTAATCATCCGCTACGCCTTATTAGTGGTCCCGGCTTGGGCAAGGGCTTGCGATGCGGTATGGGACCCCTGACCCGACCAAACCACTTTATCGGGCATTCTAAGCAAGTAAGCCTGAAGGGCTATCTATCTACAAACTAACCCCTTTTTTATTTTGTTTCTTTTCACTAGCTAAACCCCCTTTTCCCCAATACTGCTAATAGACCATAACTTCTCGATCCTTCTAATGTATCATCAAGGCTCCGAGTAGTTGCTACCACTGAGAACGAAGTAAGTAAGTCTAGTAACTCCTTGAAGCTTTTGACTTGTCATCAGTGGACGGCGCTCGCATGCCACTGGGCCCTATAACAAACTTATGCTTTTTATTCCAAAGTATAGTTTGTTTCCCTAACCAACTTGATAGAATTTACCTTGAAAAACTAGTTAGCAACACTCACTGGCTCGATGCTACACGAAGAATCAGAAATTGCTACCACAATTATTAATTTCACTCAAATAAATTAAGTAATAAGAGGTTTTATAAATTACCAGTTTTACCACATATATTAAGATAATAAACACCACATTTAAAGTCCATTTAAACATATAAATAGTAGTAGTTAAATTATTTCTCCACAATACACGTTGACCAATTATAATTTAAGACCAATCATAACAGAACTCTACTTTCATAGAAATAGTGTGTGACTCTACCCTAATCCTATTGTTTTTCCTACTCTAACATATCTGAAACACAGACCCTCACTTACCATAGATCTTGTGTTCAGAATATGTACAAGTGTATCCCTACTAGAACTGTACAGTTCAGCCAGCGAAGCTGAGATAGGCAACCTATAGGCTTGTGTTCTGATCCCCCCCTCTGCTCTTGCCCGCGGGCTAGGGTAGCAGAGAGTAGATCGCCCTATCCGTGTATATATCCAGTATTCTAGGACACACCAGTACCAGCCACATGAGAGACCCAGCTGCGATCAACTTTACTTAGATGTGGATCGATCACAACCGAAATCCCCAGCGACCAACGCCAGCATGGACTAGAGCACCGAGTAAATAAATATAAATATATATAGGACCCCAGCCTCAAATACTGCCGACTTCAGTGAGCAAGGATTACTCCTAATGTCTTTCGTCAATCGTGAAAGTCCTCACTTCCATCTAACAGTTGGACTCTTTGAGACCGGTGAGAAAGTACGCCTTTTGTAAGTATAAATAAGGCGCCCAAGCCCTCCACTTGGAACAAAAAGACCCCTAAACGCCTCTTATTTGACACCGTAAGGGAAGAAGCGCCTAGCCGGACAACAGTCTGTCACAAACAATGATCTGGCTTATAATTTTCACAAAATAACCCCATAGAAAATTACTAAGTTCAATTTTACTGACCAACTAAACAACTGAGTGAAGTTTCCTTTACGTGCTATAATCTAAGCTTAGTTTTGCAAGAATTACTCCCTACAAAACCAAACACAGACTTATCTCCAAACACCAGCCATACATCGACCCAGTCTTTGTATTGCTTAACGGCACTCATGAAACAAAGCACAGAAAACTTCACTATACACATCAATTTAAATGTAACACTACACTATAAATAGAACACTAAAATAACCCCACAACTGACAGTAAAGCAATTCCACCATAGGTCTAAGTTCAACTGTACGACGATATTGTCCCCGCACAACCAAACAGAGACACAATTTCAAAGTTTACAATCACTTAGAATAATTTCCAAGTAAAAACAAACAGAGAAATAATAGCAGAACAACTTCACTCACCAGTATAACACACAAAAGCCAGAGACACTGTTAGTCTTGTAGATATTTTAAGAATGACGCGCGTCGGCTCGCTCCGACCCTTTTATAGATTCTAATTGAGACATAATTGGGACAAAACTGGGACATAATTGGGACTTGGGACATACTTGGGACATAATTGGGACACAACTGGGACATACCTGGGACATAACAGGGACACACTTGGGGCATAATTGGGACTTGGGACATAACTGGGACAGACTTGGGACATAATTGGGACACAACTGGGACACAACTGGGACATAACTGGGACATACCTGGGACATAACTGGGACATAATTGGGACTTGGGACATACTTGGGACATAATTGGGACACAACTGGGACATAATTGGGACTTGGGACATAATTGGGACATACCTGGGACATAATTGGGACTTGGGACATAATTGGGACTCATATAAGAAAAAGATCATAAGTGCTTTGTTTACTAAGTCATATGCCCTACGCAATAAAGTTCACAATCATCGCACAGTTGTTTGCTTGTCAACAGGTGCAGATTGCACGTGTTTTAGAGAGAGACGGAGCTATTGATATTGATACCTATCTAGTTCAATAGTGGAGCGTTCCGTAAATCGATAAATATTATTTTGTGAAAGATTGTTTAAATCAATTTAGTAAGTAACTTCGCAATGAAAGATCACATTTGTTCCTAATTGTTACATTGAATGATATATTCAGGAAGTATAATAATCAATATCAGTGATTATTAATAATTGGAACCAAGACGCAATATCGGAACGCCACTCGTTTGACAGATCAGATTGTTAGTGTCAACACTCCATTCATGAGAATATAGTTTGTAAATAAACTTTTTCCAATAAGTTGTGCATCGAATAATAGCGAACTCTATGAGTGACGACGTCACCAAACATGTGATCAACCATCACAGATACCATTTGTTAAAACATTCAACGAAATCCCGAAGGAAATATGCACCAAAAAGTTTGTCAAGGAAAAGTTGATTCGCCGCAAGTTTTATATGTAATAACGAGTCCACCTCCTCGTCACAGACGCTTGTTCTGTTACACGGTGAAGGAAAACATCGTGAGGAAACCGGACTAATTCCAATAAGTCCTAGTTACCCTTCGGATTGGAAAGTCAGATGGCAGTCGCTTTCGTAAAACTAGTGCCTACGCCAAATCTTGGGATTAGTTGTCAAAGTGAACCCCAGGCTCCCATGAGCCGTGGCAAATGCCGGGATAACGCAAGGAGGATGATGAATGGGGATGGGCACGGAACGAAAGCTACTTACTGATTCCTGTGCAAACCAAAGTACCAGCTGCTCCGGAAGAAATACTGAAGTTAATATTTTGCCGGTGCACTACAGATTGTAGTAGTGGCAGATGTGGGTGTGAGAAGGCCTTTATGTACAGCTAATTGTATTGTTACCTGTTGTGTGAATGCATTTATACAGCATCGTAATACAATCATGTTCATGAAATACATATTTTACACGTTTATCACATACATTTGTTGTTTCATTTCGTTTTAAAGTCGTATAATTATTCAACGGTACATGACCCAGAAGCATATGTACACATATTATGAAAGGTATTTGAATGATCTACAAGATTTTTCAAGAAAACTTTTGTCTAAGATAAATATTTTTCAAGATATGGAGAAATGTATGAAGCAATAAGTGGGGGGGGGAAAACGATTTTTAAAAAATTAACAGTTTTTAGGAGCTCATACCTAGATAATAGTTGAGAATAGAAAAAAAGTTTCTAGATCAAAGTTATAGAGAATTTTATAAGCTTTCAAGGTGTAGTAAACCAAAATTTCGTATGACGCAAAGTTTTTGAAATATGAGCAAAAAACCAAAAAATGGGACCTTTTTTCATCCCCCCCTCTGCGAGCTCACGTCCAAAGTCCGAGGACTTTTAGTATGTATGTCTCCTGACTACCCCTAACAACATCCCGTAGTGAAACTTTCTGCTTTCGGCCATTCCATCTAGGATCGTTCGTTGACCAAGCTAACATGCTATATGTAGATAACGGGAAAACTAACCTTTATTTTATTTTATGGTAAATAACTTAAATTGGGACTGGCAAATCACCTTAATCTTCAAAAAGCTTGAAATCACCTTAATCACCCGAGTTGATTCAATTAGGAGGCCGAACCCTACTGTTGAACCTCAGAGATGGTAGAGGGCGCCACAAGCCTTCGTAAATTGTCATATACTTATGTGGGTAGGGTACTGTACCTAGAAGTGATTAATTAAACGAAAGGGTTTTCCGGCACACTTTCTAAAAATATATTTTAATGAGGACAGGAATTTCTTTTTAAAGCCGAAAAATAACTGTCTACTATGTACATTTATACCGGGTGGAGTCTGTAACAAAAGCAAAAACATTAAACTGTTTGCTTATAGGTACTCCTTAAACTGACCAACATTTGTTCAGATTTCATACAATAGTACATTACGATACAAGTGCGTAAAAAGACAACCGAAGGGAGTGTTTTAAATCGACACGAGTTACGAATTTCCTTTTCGCGCGTGTATCGTATGGCGTTTTTGAGTACAGATGCCCTCCGAAGTTTCGACCTGACATAATAATATAATGAACCACTTCTGGCACTAGTGCGTAAAAAACATCTGTACTGAAATAGTACATTACGATACAAGTGCGTAAAAAAGGAAGTTCGAAACGAGTGGCGATAAATTAAAACACGACCGAAGGGAGTGTTTTAAATCGACACGAGTTACGAATTTCCTTTTCGCACGTGTATCGTACGACGTTTTTCAGTAGGTACAGATGAGCCTCCGAAGTTTCGACCTGGCATATAATGAACCACTTCTCGCACTAGTGCGTAAAAAAAACACCATCTGTACTGAAAAGTAAATATTAGCTTCATTATTAATGAAGCTAATGTTTATTTTTCATGCGCCGACAATCTATACACGGTTTTTCCGTTATCACTCAAAACCTCAGACACCCCAACTGATTTTTATTTTTTTAAACTTATCTATTCAATTATTTAATCTGATGTCTATTTATTTTTTAAATTGAATGTTTAAATTTCTGTGCAGCTCTACTCGACTTTTAACTATACACTCAAAAAAATAATTGCTAGCTACCATCATAAACCATAAAACGACTTATTTGTGTACATTACTGCAACGACATAAGGTTTACCATATGTCACTGTAAAACACTTTAAAGCTTTGTCACAGCAACCTTCAAATTGGACAGGTAATCTCAGTAAGCAAATTTAAACCCAACATTTAAAACAACAAGGTTGTAATTAGGTACGAGTTCCGTTTGTTATGACTTACGACCATAGCTGGGCACCGTTAATCAAATAGTTAACTTCGATAATCGTTAATCCGTTACTTAAAAAGTTAACTTCGTTAATCGTTAAAGCGATACATTTCGGTAGATTTAACGGAAGTTAAAGTTAATCGATAATCCGTTAACACGTCATAAAAATAGGACTCCACTGTAGGTATTATGTATTTCTATTTACTAAGTATCCACCAAAAACCATTGAAACCTGTGACGCCAATCGGTAAAAAACCGAAATGTAATAAATACGGTCTCTTCGGGCTTTTACCGCTGTTGGTTGGCTAAATCCTACGTTTTACTTCGGATTGGTAATTATAGGATCATTCATGCGGTCGCGATCGTGGTGCGCCGGTTCTTCAGATTGAGATTTGAGATGACAACTCGATGCTGTGGGCCACGATAACTCTAACTCGATGCGTCGGTTGCGCGATTTGTCTGTCATGCCTGATGATTGCACTCTATTCCCAGGTTAGTGATCGATCTAGCACGCCTAATAAGATTTATAAGATCTCGAATAAGTGATCCAAAGTCGCCAATTGATCTTTAGACTGTTTATAACCGACGGATCTGCTTTTACCGATAAAACCTAGGTTTTGCCGTACTACGGGCTTTTACAGTAGCAGTAAGAACGTGGTTTTCGCGGCGCAGTGAGCCGCTTGGGGTGCTGGATTAACGATTAACGGACTCGATGAAATTTAACGGAAGTTAACGAATCCGTTAACATTTTTTAAAGTTAACTTAAAAGTTAATCCGTTAATCGAAATGTTAACTTCGTTAATTAACGATTAACGGATTAACGAGTTAAATGCCCAGCTCAGCAGTTCTCGAAAAGTTTGTACAAAAATTAAGGGAAAAGTTAAATTTGTTTTTATTAATTCCTATTTTGTTACCAAGATTTTGTTAATGAATTGAGATTTTATTAAGTTTTATTTCGTCATTAAGGTTCTCTAGTATCTATATTTTCTTAATTATAACAATTATCCTGTAGGTATATATCTTACGAAAGTCGAATTATATTACTAAATGTTGGTAACAAAATAGGATCAATTAAAATTTGATGACGTGGCATTGTACAAAGTTGACGGGAATTGCTGAGCTATGCTTACGACTTATTAGAGGTAAACATTAAAATTAAACTGACAAACAACGTCAAACTCGTAGCGGAAAAAATAGTCGTCCAAGTAACCAGCCAGTATGAATACCCCTAAATCAACGAAGTAAGATAAACATGGAAGCCGCTTTTAAGAACATTACCGTTCAAATTCTTGGCACCGTTTAGCACACATACACAATTACGCCTACATTTACACAAGACAATACGTTTACAGGCCCTGTAATCAAAACTGGTAAACAAAACAATAGTCATCTCTTTTATACTAATGCACACAGATAAGTGTAACTGAAATGCATATAATGTCACTAACTACCAATCAGCGATTTTATTCGGCTAAAAACCTTCTTGCTGTACGTACTGGCCGCTAAGAATTTGCGGTTCATATTTGAATAAAATTTGACACGAAAAGGGATGGGTTTATGTCATACATTAAAGAACCAAGCAGAAATAATTTTAATTTTATGCATATTAAAAAATAACTACATAATTAATTTGTTGTTATGAAGTAACAACCTACATATGAAAATATTAATTATGTCGTACACGTATTCCGCTATAATAAGTATTTTTATGGATAGATAAATTCAATTTATATCTGTATATCAATGTATAGTCACGTTCAGGTTGTTGTCAGTTGCCATCTATTGTTAACAGGTGTTAAACGTAGGCTTTCATTTTATAAATTTTACCTTTTCAGGGGTGGTTTTTCAACAAAATGCCAGCCGAAAAGTGGTTCCAAGATCATAATACGCCGTACTGACACCGGACCACAGGTCACGTCTATTTCTATTCTACAACCCTCTAAATTAACAAGTTTAGGGACGCTTAGTGACGTCATCTGTCATAGACCAAAGGAAACAAATGACTACGCGTATGCTATACCATACGTGTCCACGAATGTGTTCAGGCAGGCAATTATGGTCGCGCGATAAATGATAAAACATCTGGCCGACCCTATCGAACTTACTAATAGTGCGATAGGGACGGCCTGATATTTAATCGTCTATCGCGCGACCATGCTTCCCGTGCAGATGGGCCATTTAAACCACTATGCCGGTGACACAAGGTCTGTGATCAAAATAATCGAACTCCTATGCCACTGACACGTACCTACGTGTGTTTAAACAAGTTTACTGGCCTATGTCGGCCGCACAGCAGGCAGGCAAACATGGTCTCGCGATAAATAATAAAATATCAGGCAGGCAATTATGGCCGCGCGATAAATGATAAAACATCTGGCCGTTCCTATCGCACTTACTAATAGTGCGATAGGGACGGCACGGTATCGCGCGACCACACTTGCTTGGCAGATGTGTTTAAATACTTCATATCCCTATACCGCTGGCATAGGAATAAAAAATTGACTTATGCCAGTGGCATAGGAATGAGAATTTAGTATATCTACCGGCATAGTGTAGGCATTTAAGTAGTAAAACAGTGCCGGGGAGAAACGCTTCGAATAAAATTACACAAAAATGAAAGTTTTTAAATATCAATGGCTATTAAAAATATTGCATAACATCATCCCCATACAAAAATAGCTCGTACAAAATAAATCGAAATAATTATGATCCTCGCCAAATTACACATGAAACTCAATCCCATATTTTTCTCCGTATTTGTTGGAACGACTAGCACATGATATTACAAAACAGTACGGCATATTCTTTTTGTAAACGTTCCGACTGGCCGCCATTAGCGCACTGACAAGCTCCGTGGCACAATTTTGAGGCCCCGCCTACCGTGGCACAATATTCGTGGGGTCATTTTTGAGAGCTCTTTAGACATCTAGGTATATTAACAATCGCTGCCCTAAATACTGAAAAAGGTATAAGTACAACCTCTAGCAATGCGATATGCACAATGCTGTATTACGAATTTGTAGAATGGGCACGAAAAAAAAACTAATAATACAAAAAATATATATATTACTCCCATCAAGATATAGCTCAATCGATTCTACTCTCGATTCTGAACAAAGAGTTTTCAGGTTTTTAGTGTTAAGTGAAATACGGTTTAGATTAACATGGCTAATGATGTTTTTGCCTAATTAAGTTAAAGTAAACTTTATAAAGGTTTTTTGTGGTTTTCAAGTCGTAATAAAATATGGTAGTATTTTTTTCAGTTAATTCGACAGTAATAAATAATATAAAATAGACTTTAAAAATATAATATAATAAGTTTCAGGAATACGAGTATTTCACTTCACTCATGAAGTCATGTCAGTAAAGAATATCGTACCTATAATCTGACTGCCTAATTTACTCCAAAAAACAGAACTTCAACAACCGTATGTGCAGATGCGATAGTTTTACACGACTGTTTTAATAACATTTAAAACTATTCTCCATTCGGGATATCATTTTTGCACCCTTTTTATGCCAATTTTGATCTATCGTGTGGCACAACGCATGCGCGCCGCACTGCGCTCGCTTAAACGACGTAAAAAAAAATTAAGCATCTGCATTTGTGGCATTATTATACGTCCATTGCTTTTACTTACGTCGTTGTTCAGAAAAATATCTCAAAAACTACTGTAAAATGTACTATTTTAAGGCTTTATCCGCAATAAAAAGAATATCGACGTAAAGTCACATGTTGCATTGTTTTACCAAGGGTGCGTATAGGCTACTAGACTCTATAAGTATCTAATTTGGCACAAGAAATGATTATTTCCTGTAGTATTTGACATAAGAAATCAATTTTTATAGATTTTGAGTATTAAAAGTGTATGGTGGCTACGTATTTTCGATTGTGTGTAATATTTATTTCAACTTTGGCCACCAAAACGCTGTCAGACGTGTAGTGACGTCATAGAACCTAACTTAACTTCATGCCGAGTCAATCACTGACATGATGAACTTTATGCCTCATAACTCTCATAAGTCATAAATTAAATGTCAGAAAATTTTGTGCTCAATTCGATTTACGTCATGCGCAGACAATCTATAGATTAACATGGCTAATGATGTTTTTGCCAAAATTAAGTTAAAGTAAACTTTATAAATGTTTTCTGTGGTTTTCAAGTCGTAATAAAATATGGTAGTACTTTGTTTCGGTTAATTGGACAGTAATAAATAATATAAAAAAGGGTCAAGTAGCCTATTTTAAACCACATGACATGTATTTAAAACATTCCACTAGTCATATCCATATTAATATTTAAATCGCTACCTGAAACCCGCTCTCTACTTATTACCTACATGTCTGCGCGATTAATCTATGATTTCGTTTCACTATAGCTCCGCGTTTGAGGAGCGCGTCCCTTCATTAACCCTTAAATGCATAGTGATGTATATATGCATCATGCATTTTTGACTCGGATCTATTGACAGCATGTCAAAATTCAAATTTGAATCTTTGTCAAGGTCGTTAAAATAATTAGGTACTTAAAATGAAGTTAGATCAAAATGGCTTGTCTACTAACCGATGAAATGTGATACCGTTGCTTTTTTATTTTCTAAAATGCCTTAAAAAACAATATATTAATGCGCAGGAAGGCATTTTCACATATTATTTTGTACAACCTCATCAAGCAACGCGCAGAGACTGACTGAGGCAACTGTATTCCATGGGCCAATTTTCAAAGTTGTCCACTCCACTTTTTTTTTGGATTTGGAAATTTTTATGTGGTTTCCACTCAGAATCGCGAGCTGTTTCCATTCTAATACGAGAAAAAAAAGTTTTTTTCCCATTCCGTTACCATTTTTAGGGTTCCGTAGTCAACTAGGAACCCTTATATTTCATACATTTTGTATGGCGGTAACGGAATGGAAGGTTCGAAAAAATGTATGGAAATCTTGGACATTTTTTTTCTCCTATCAAGATCGAAAGACCACACGATTCTGAGTATTAAATAATCGCGTAAAAAAATACCCATGTTATAAAAAAAGTGGGGTGGACAACTGAAAAAAATGGCCCCCATGGACTTATGTTCGCAGCGTCCTCTCTAGTACATTATACCTCAATGTCAATGTATAGGCTACACTTAAATTTTTGCTTTTGTTACAGGGCCCACCCGGTATATTTTGAGATAAAAGTACGGTCACGGACTTTATTTGTTGTTCCACTTCATTCTAGAGGTAGGTATACTGGACATTTCATAGTGCAGCATAGCTAAGAAGTGTCCAGTATAAAACATGAGATAGAAGTGGATGCACGATTAAAGTCACGACATAAGAAATAATTTTTCACCAGACCAACTGATAAAGGATCTCTGTGCTGTTTGAAAACAGATAGCAAAATTGCATTTTATCCACAAGAGTGCAAATAATTTTATAGGTAAGTCAATTCTTTTATAAATTTTAATAGGTAAATTCTACCAGCCAGATTAAGACATCAAGTTATAATTTGTATGAAATTACTAATCAATGATGATTTTGAACCATAAATATTGAATAATGATGGATTTGATTTAATTTGATGTTATAAAGTGAGTATTTTGTTCGTGTTGGTGTGGTGAAAAAATTTGTGTTTAACTCGGTGGCAAAGTTTGTTTAACCTTCGTACCTTGAAACCCTCGCAACGCTCAAAATTCCACTTTTATATTTATATACATATTGGAATCTTTCGCTTGCTCGGGTATCAATATTGGCACGTGCGGTTAAACAACAACTTTGCCCCCTTGTAAAACAAATAACTAGAGAACGGATGTCAGGTAGCGATGTAAATATTAATCAGCAGTTCTCGAAAAGTTTGTAAAAAATTAAGGAAAAAGTTAAATTTGTTTTTATTATTCCTATTTTGTTACCAAGATTTTTTTGATGAATAAATTGAGATTTTAGTAAGTTTTATTTTGTCATTAAGGTTCTCAGTAAGTATCTATATTTTCTTAATTATAACAATTATCCTGTATATATCTGACGAAAGTCGACTTATATTCTAAATGTTGGTAACAAAATAGGATCAATTAAAATTTGCTGACGGTTCGGAGGGTTCCAATTGGTTGACTGTACATAGTCATATGTACAGTCAACCAATTGGAACCCTAGGCCACTCTACAACCACGTCAAAATGACAAGCAGTAAGAGATTTCTTACAATCTGATTTATAACGTCACTATGGCATAGTTCTACAGTGGCCTAGGGTTCCAATTGGTTGACTGTATGTACAAAGTATTCGGGAACTGCTCTAACATGGATATGACTCCCATAATTTAATATTTTTTCTACACACAAAAAAATGTATCGGAACATAAAAGTAAAACCCTTTTTGGATGCTTTTGTGAATACTGGGCAAAGATTATGATGATAATACATAAAAAAATGTTTGTAAATTTTTTTGAAATAGTTTATTAAATTATTAATTTAACCTCTTCTTTAATATTTCGTCTGCGCATTGCACAGTAAAAACTTATATTACGACTCAAAGAATAAAAAAATGTACAAAATAGAAAATCATTTATTCAGCAAATAGGCCACACGGGCACTAGTTTACATTTCAACATTACTGAGTATTCATTAAAGTTAAACAAATTAAATTAGTAGAAATATTAACAACTAAAAATATTAATGTGATGTAATATAATAAATTGAAAGACCAAGGAGGGCGATTTTTGAATCTCGCATACGGGATTTTGTCACTAAAATACCGGTTGAAAACGGTGACTTGCCTATTTTCTTCAGTGACAATTTTCTGAATTAGAACGCGTGAGACTTAAAAATCGGCCCGCTTATTATAATATAAACCACATGACATGTACCTATTTAAAGAATTGCACTAGTCATATCCATATTAATATTTCAATCGCTACCTTAAATCCGCTCTCTACAAATAACTATTGTTTTATGTAGGTATACAATACCATTACTACTGCAAGTACTTCTTTAAATATCGCCAGTGTCTTCAAGTACACTCGTCCACGGACACAACACTTGCCCTTACATTTGTAGTAGGTAAGTATTATATTTTCTTTTTAACTAGCTGCTGAAGCCGAAGCGTGTGGTCCGCCATGCCCAGGAATCTCAGAGATTTCCGTACATTTCTTGGACTATGAGTTCTTGGCACATCAGCTTGCTTGCTTACAAAACTACGGCGGCTTTCTAGCTCCCCAAGGTCATCGAACTCATCTGCCCGTATTCCAAAACTACGGCGCCTTTCTAGGTCCCCAGGGTCATCGAACTCATCTGCCCGTATTCCTAAATGTAAACTGGTCGTGTTACTTCTCAAGGCTTCACCACTACGTCCTTTAATTTTATTATCAGTTAGGGTGTCATCTACATCATTATCATCCACGAGCTTATCGTCGTCTCCTGGAGGTGATTTCGAGAAAAATTTATCATAATATGTTTTTACCACTTCAGTCGCAACGTGAATATCATAGTACAATCTTTGACATGATGTTGCGTTCCTTACTAACTGTAATGAGGATAGTGACAAATTATTAAAAAGCGAATTATACACCCTGTTTTTATTGAATTCCGTTAACTTTAAGGGAAGGTTCTTTAGCCTCGTAACGCCCACCATACAAAAATCATGCTAGAAAATTTTGATCCTAATTGCATTTTAGATTAAGTTGAGTTTCATTTGTTCTAAAAATTTTAAAGACAAAAGAAATACTACTTTATTTATTCAAATATAAGTTAAAATCCCAATGAACCCAAATGTAGATCTCATTGCACATAGGGCGGCAAGAGGTTAGATCAAATACAATTAATTTCTCTAAGAAACTAGCGTCTTAACTCTTACGGTTATAGAGTTATTAAAAAAATAAAGATGACTGAACACGTGTGTGACAGTCTTTACCAATTCCTAATGTTATTTCTTTTGACATGTGCCGTCAATCACTTGACACTAACTTGAATGTTATTCTTAAGGGTCTCTCACAGTAATATATTCATTTATTATGTATGAAAATTTTGCGAATTTAACTAAAAGTGATATACAGGGTGGTTCCTGATAGTGAACCAAGCTATGTGTCGAATTTAACGGAAAACAAAAAAAACACGGTGTATAGGAACGATACAGATGGAATTTCCATAGAAATTATGTCTGAACCGACCCTTAAAACTACGTCGTCCGCCAAGTGGCTCTTAACTAAATTAACTCTTGCGGGATTATGTTTTCTACACCGTGTTTTTTTGTTTTCCGTTAAATTCGACACGTCGTTAGGTTCATAACCGGGAACCATTTTCATACATAATAAATGAATTAATTAGTGTGAGAGACCCTTAAGACTAATATTCAAGTTAGTGTCAAGTGATTGACGGCGCAATTGTCATGTCAAAACAAATAACATTAGGAAGTGGTAAAGGCTGTCACACACGTGTTCAGTATTTTTTTTTTAATAACTCAATAACCGTAAGAGTTAAGACGCTAGTTTCTTAGAAGAATTAATTGTATTTGATCTAAAGAACCTTCCCTTAAAGTTAACGGAATTCAATAAAAACAGAGTGTATATAAGTAATGTGTTTATTGTATTATTTGGTATGTCTTACGTTGTTTATAATTAAACATTCCTAATTTCTTTGCAAATTAAGTATTGAAATTTGTTGAAAATATAATCCAAGTAGAAATTACAATAAAATTGTAGGTTTTTGATGTTCAGTAAAATACATAACTCGAACGATAATCTTCATCCTCCTTGCGTTATCCTGGCATTTGCCACGGCTCATGGAAGCTTGGGAACTTGGGATCCGCTTTGACATATAACGATAATAATGATCCTAAATGAAATAAAACTAAGTATCTGATTTATAGACCACCAGTGGGGGAATTAACTAATAGGACGATAAGGTAGCTTGAACTGTCAAAGCCTAGCAATAGTACATTACTACAGAGGCCGGAAAAAAGCGGTTGCCGGCCTAAGACATATAGACGGACGAGCGAAGCGAGGCTGGATAGGTCTGAGGCGGGCAACCCCATATTTCCCGCCGAGGTATGTATGTATAGTGCTTTTCTCAAACATGGTATGAAATAAATAAAAGTCTACTGAAAATAAAAACTTTGAAACTGACTCCTAAACGGTGCGTCGTATCGCAAAAATAATCAAATTTTCCCCGTTTAACAACCCCGTACATATAATACGGTTTGTACAAAGAATAAGGTGTCAAGAAGTAAGAAGAGTGAATGAACTGGGAGATTTTTGGGGGATGTAGAAAGAATGATCAAAAAACTAGACCCTGACTCAGATATAACCATACCTCCGTATTTTATCTTTTTTATTTTCTTACCCCCTGAATTGTCGTGTCTCCTTTTTTATGACAGCGATGTACCATATGCATCTGCTGTGCATATTTTCTGCGTATAAGGTAAGCCAATCTTCCCACGGTGTAGGCAGAATGTCTTTTATACCTGCTTCTCAGAAACTCTATTGAGTCGTACTTATTCTGCATATTGAAGTACATATTTTTTTCTAAATCATACATCGTTTCTTCATCCCAGTCGGTGATTCTCGGAGTCTATAAAAAGTAAAACACTTTCACCGCGATAGTTCATCGTGAGATAAACCACACCTTAAGTATACCTAAGGTTGAATGGAAAGATCCGTTATAGGGATAAGTTCGCCGTCGTACATTGTATCTGTACTATATTGTTGTGTCTTATGTACATACATACATATTTTCTACACTGATTTCATCGGATTCTTGCAGCATGGATGGACCCAAGATATTTAAAATGGTTCGTTTTCACGACTGATAAAGGTATTCCTATCAATAAAAAACATAAGTTTACACTTACAAATTCTTGAGCATGGCTTCTGTCTGGTACTGTAAGAGGAAACAAATGTGATTTACATACATTTTAACATTAGGTACGTTGGTAGACACAAGATAATAATAAATAGTACATTGACAAGGGCGGAAAGTGAAGGGCTTTAATAACTCGAGTTTGTAAATCCTTCAGCCGCCCGTGATATACACAATGTTTTTCATCACACTCGCGAAGTAATAGCCAAATTTTAAACTAAATGTACTGAAATACCTACGCTGACATTTCGAACATTCGTCCGCCATCTTTTGTTGACAGGTCGTGGATGGTCTCACCCAGCCATTCACTTTACCGCCCTAGGGCGGTAAAATAGCTCATTACGTATCTGTATGCAGGCATGTAACACCGTTTACGAGCGAGCGTGATGAAAACTATATATCGCCATTCCGTGTACCTACACTGAAAATGTACATACAACCTGTTTTTATTGAATTCCGTTAACTTTAAGGGAAGGTTCTTGAGATCAAATACAATTAATTTCTCTAAGAAATTAGCGTCTTAACTTTTACGGTTATCGAGTTATAAAAAAAAAAAGATAATTAGTTAACACGTGTGTGTCAGCCTTTACCAATTCCTAATGTTAATTGTTTTTACATGTGCCGTTAATCACTGGATACTAACTTGAATGTAATTCTTAAAGGTCTCTCACACTGATAAATTCATTTATTATGTATGAAAACGATGAAAAAAAATATTTTTTGCGAATTTAACTAAAAGTGATATACAGGATCGTTCCTGATAATGAACCTAACGTGTCGAATTTAACGGAAATAAAAAAAAACACAGTATTTAAAGTACATACAAATAATCTCAATACATTAATTATATATAGTATTGAGATTATTGAGTGCATAATTATTTATCTACTTAATGTTATCGTGGTTATTGATGATACCTACTACAACCTTACAAAGTGCGCATATTTACACTTTAAAAAGTTGAAATGTAGTTAAACTGTATTCAAAAGAAATGCCATCGGAATCAGGAATAGGCTACTAACTGTTCAAACGATTTGCTAATATGAAATTAATTAAAAAATCTAGTATACCTAGTGATGACAACTTTCCAAACCTGTACGGGAAGCATGGTCGCGCGATAGAATTCCTAATGTTATTTGTTTTTACATGTGCCGTTAATCACTGGATACTAACTTGAATGTAATTCTTAAAGGTCTCTCACACTGATAAATTCATTTATTATGTATGAAAACGATGAAAAAAAATATTTTTTGCGAATTTAACTAAAAGTGATATACAGGATCGTTCCTGATAATGAACCTAACGTGTCGAATTTAACGGAAATAAAAAAAAACACAGTATTTAAAGTACATACAAATAATCTCAATACATTAATTATATATAGTATTGAGATTATTGAGTGCATAATTATTTATCTACTTAATGTTATCGTGGTTATTGATGATACCTACTACAACCTTACAAAGTGCGCATATTTACACTTTAAAAAGTTGAAATGTAGTTAAACTGTATTCAAAAGAAATGCCATCGGAATCAGGAATAGGCTACTAACTGTTCAAACGATTTGCTAATATGAAATTAATTAAAAAATCTAGTATACCTAGTGATGACAACTTTCCAAACCTGTACGGGAAGCATGGTCGCGCGATAGACGATAAAATATCAGGCCGTCCCTATCGCACTTAGAAATAGTGCGATAGGGACGGCCTGCTATTTTATCACTTATCGCGCGACCATAATTGCCTGCCTGGCCACGTCCATAGAAAGGAGAGCCCGAGACGATTGACCTTTTCCTAATCGTGACATAATTAAATTCGCAATATGTCACTTTTACTAGTTATATAACCCATAATAAGTATAAAAAAAACCCGGCCAAGTGCGAGTCTCGCCCACCGAGGGTTCCGTACCAACTTTCAATAGTTAAAATCTCATGTTTCTCAGATAACTCGACTGTATGTTACAGTATGTACATAATGAAGAGTATTATTGTGTACAACGCCATCTCTCGGTGAATTTAACTAATTTGCGCGACTTGTATAGCATGTTGGTTTTTCAGGGCTAATTCTTTATAATGTTAACCGATTTCGGCAGTTTTTATTTTCTTTGAAAGAAGATATTTTACGTAAAATTTTGTTATTCATTTCAAGAACGATATACATCCGCAAAGGTGGGTAAATTGAAATTTAAAATCTGAAAAAAAAAAGTTTCCAAAATACAGACATGATTTTATTTTTCCTTTAACATTTAGCATAAAACCAATGCTTCTTAAAATTTTCATCAAAGGTATATTTTTTTTACATTTTCCTTCAAAATTCATTTTTTTCCACAACAAAAAAATTATAAAAAATAGTTTTGATATGTACAATTTGAGCTCTTTCTAACGATACCCCATTTGACCTAGTAACTTGACATTTACAGTTTGACCCCCTTTCATTTTTGCCATTTTCTATATTTAATATGAATAAATTAAAAAAAATATACCTTCAATTTGTAGAGGTTAACAATGTTCATAACTATTCCAAATTTCAAATCGATAGCATAAGTAGTTCTCGAGATATTTACCAATGTGACAGACGGACAGAGCGGCGCCATAAGGGTTCCTTTTGTACCTTTTTGGTACAGAACCCTAAGAATAAGTATAAAGTACAACAATATGCTATACTTACATAATGATAATGCGAGGATGTAAAGAAAACGATATGTGTACAAGGCGAACATGATACCAGTAATAAGTACCTAATGTGTAGTCAACTAGATATATTTAGCGAACAGAAATTACGATTGCTGCGGAAAAATAAATGTGCACCTACCTACATACGTTGAACTTTTAATTTTTATTAGTTAAATTTATAGGTTTAGGTTATAGGTTTATTCAAATTAGAACTTTAATGATCCAGAAAATTAAAACAGCCGTATTTAAAAGCCTGTACGATAGCGATGTAAAAATGCCTACTTTATTCACCAGTCGTGCGGCAACTATACACCGTGGGCCTGAATAACCCGAAAGATTTAACTACGCATTGTTGATGTAACAAAACAAGCAAAAAATATTATATGCTTTTTGTGATTTTTGGAGATTTCCTTTAATAAATCATAACCAAAAAATAAAGTTTTGGTTATATTTTTCATATTTTTTGGGTAACAGGATTTATACAAAGTTTTTCTTATTTTGCTCATATCTGTCAATTAGTATGACAAAGCTAGAATACATAGTAGTATAAAAACCAGTCAGAAATGCGTTTTTGCCCGAGTTATAACGAAAATCAGTTTTAGAGATCTCTGAATCTAAACTAAATCTCCAGATATTTTATAATGACATTATAGTCTCTAAATGTGGTCAGGAAAACACTGTTTAAATCTTTCGGGTTATTCAGGCCCACGGTGTATATTTATAAAGCATTATATAAAATCGATATTATATTATATAATGTGCCGTGAATAGGGAATGAATTGAGAATTTCGAGCGCCCGTGTTTTTCAGATTCAGTCTCTTTGACAGGTAATCTAGATTTATGTGGTATATTAGTATGTGGAACACTCGGGCGAACTTATAATTATTAATTACATCTAACTGAGAAGAACAAACTCACAATGAAGATTAGCGAAAACCAACGGTTCATTTAAAAAAATGTTCTTGGAACCATTTGGAACGTAGTTAAATACGGAGACTTTTGAGTGTTCGATGATTTATCTTGAACTCAGGAGTGTTCATATTGTTCATAAACTCTAAGGGCGGAAAGACATTAGGTATTACAACGCGACGCGAGCAGATGGGCCATTTTTTTCAAAGTTGGCCACACACACACACGTGACGCATGTTGAGTCATAAAAGCACAATAAGTACATTAGGGTGTTGCTTATTTTATCGAAGTTAAAAAGTTCTATGTCTTACCTTTCAAATTGTTCCCTGGTACTAAAAAATCATTTTAGTTTTTTTTCAGAATTTTTCGTTACATTTTAGGGGTAGCTATCGTCACACAATGACAATTTTGATTTTTCATACAAAATTATATATTTTTTCTGTCTAAAACAATGCATTAAGGCATTTAAAGCTATTTATGAGGATATTTGGTATTAAGAATAATATAAGGTCAGGTGGGGTAAGGGGGACTATGGGGGAAGGGAAACACTGATTGGTAACTCTGAATTCATAGACTGTAGCTGGGTCATTTGGTGGTCGGTAAGGTACAACCTAGGATTTAGTTCCAAAACAAAAACAAAAATAGCGCTAGCTCTAAGGAGTGTGCGTCCTTGACAAAAACAAAAAATCAGTTGTCGTGCTACAAGACCACGAGTTGGACGAGTATTATTTTGTGTAGTGATTTGGGTAGCAAAAAGTCATGTCCGAAGACTTTTGATATCTGTAAATATTCCTATATATGTTTAATGTTCATGTCTGGTATTTGAATTTGAGAAAACTATGCCGTAAATATGAAAATTCAACGTGATTCATAACACTACCTACAAATGACATACCGGGGTAACGGGAATTACCATAAGCGGGGTAAGTGGAACATATGTTTCCTTTTCCCGATTTCAGGGGTCATGAACATTTTCAGAGACACATATTCTATAAGTACAGAAATTTTGTATTGATCCAAGCTTCAGTATTTTAAATACGATTAATTACTAATAATTAATAGTCGTTTTTAAATTTGCAATACTGAAATTTGAATTTTCGAAAAAAACTTGTAAAAAAATCTTTAAAAACAATTATAATTTTTAGTTAACCACCCCTGTCTCAAGCCCATATGTTCCCCTTACCCCGAATTTCAATTTATGTAAATATTTTCTATTTTAAACTATATGTCAAAGAACCAAAGTCTCCATTTGATTGATGGTGTTTTTTTTTATTTACATTGCCAGTATAATCCACACTAGCACCAATACTTTGAGATTTTAGCGAAGTGTTTCCCTTACCCCAAAACCCGGGAAAGGGAAACGGCAGGACCAGCCTAAACATTTTATCAATTTCCAGCTACATGCAATAAAGCTAGTTTAAAAATTAATTTCGCCCTAGAAAGCAGACTTAAAGAAGCATACTTTGTGTCGATCAAGATGAATATACGACATTAAATAAAGTGATTAGAGCTCGATGTTTGATGTTTCCCTTTTTGATTTTTAATAATTTTTATTCCTGTATAGGCTCATATCTAATTTGGCACAATAAATAATTGTCTTTTGTAATATTTTACATAAGAAACCAAAACCAATATTTAACCCATAAGTGATGGCCCGTGGCTCGATATGTAAGCTATCCAAAATCACATTTATTGCTTAATTATTATTCATTATTTGTATGTCTTTCCCATCACAGAACAATGGTATTCCGGACCTTTGGGAGGCGTGCGCGTAGAGGCCCTTTCGACACTTTAATGAAATGTAAGGGGTACACCGAGCGGATGTTGCCCTTGCCCGTATCATGATGGGACACACGCAGAGGCAACACCCGCCAGGGTGTAAGGACTATTTGAGAGTTAATGGAATCTAAAATGAACTGGTCTACTTTGATGAAAGTGATGGACTAAATACTGGGCTATGGATAAAAAACCGGACGCCTGCCTAATAAAACGGTATCCAATTAATTTTATTTCCGGCAGACGGTGACTCGTCCCCACAAGATGGGCCCCCACAAAAAGCGACACCAAGATGGCTCAAGGGCAACACCGGTGTGAGAACTCAAGGGTGTCGAGAGGTGTACACCGCTTTCTGCCCAGTGGCTGTTAAGCCACTGTACCAACTCGCGTCTTATGCAAATTTTCACTTCCACCCCTGGGGCATGTAGCCCTAACGACTCCACTCTGGACGGCCAGCCAAGGCAAGCCAGAGGTAGAGAGTACTGTCCCACCCACCCGCCTTACGGATAACAGTTATTCATTATTTATTATTATTTAATATGCAATTAAATAAATTAAATAATATAATGATTTACTATTTATTATTTAGTGATTAAGATGAAATTGCGGAAAAGTGTGAAAAAACAGGACGATGGCGATTTTTAGTATGTGATTTAGGCTGATTTTTTCGGAGTTAGTAATTAGTACATGTTTATAGTATTTTATGCAATAGGCGTTTAAAGGAGGTCAAAAAAGACGAGTGGCATGGGTAACAATTTGAGGCGAAGCCGAAAATTGTTATTAAACGCCACGAGTATTTTTTGACTCAGTTAAACACCGTTGCATACAATACTTTTTCTACGACCATGCACTTAGTTTTTCATTGTTTTCTTGAATAATTTTCGTGAAATTCACACTGTTTCCTGTATTTTGACGCAAAGGTTTGCACTGTCAGCTCAGCTGCCCAAAGCCTTCCCGCGCACGCGCGCAGTATCGTTATAACAATGCGTTGCCATGGTTACAGAGCCAAACAATTCGTTTTCAGTTTTTTCGATACTGCGTGCATGCGCTGAAAGCCGTCGGACGCTGGCTTTGGGAATAGACTTTTATGTAGGGTTTTAAAGATGTATGCACGACCCTGTAAATGACGAATAACAGTTCGGGAGTAGAAAAAACATTTTATCATAAAGGTTTCACAAATAGTGTACCTTTTTAATAGCAGTAATTTTTTTTAATAAAACTTACCAATTACGATATATTTATATGAATAAGATTTGGCCTATTTAACTTCTAACACTGATTTAGTATAAAAATCGATCGTAAATATTTTTTTTAATTATTTTTCCCAGAGTCAGAAAACCATTGTCTATCACATATATTAATATCTCGTTAAAAGAAAAAATCATGCATTTAAGGGTTAATGATTTTGGGTATTAAATGTGTACGATGACTACGTATTTTTAATCCAAAAATGTGAGTAATTTTTTTTATTTTTGGCCACCGGAAACGCTGTCGGCCATGTAGTGACGTCATAGAATTCATGTCAAATCAATCACTGACATCAGAAGTGTCAGAAAGTGTTGTTTTCGCACTGAATCACTTCATTCACAGAAAATCTATAGATGACATAGCTGATGTTGTTTTTGCCTGATTACGTAAAAGTATTCTTTAAAAATATTATTTGCGGTTTATATATATATATAGTCATAATAAAATATAGTGCTATTTTTTATCGGTTAATTGGAAAGTAAGTAATAATATAAGACAAACTTTAAAAAAGGGTCAAGTAGCCTATTATTGCTGGTGCAAGAGTCGTTAAAATCCACTAAAATCAGTGCTTAAAACTCCTAAAACACAAATATTATGCATAAAAAAAATTAAGCTCTAATAAATGTTATATCAAATTTTAGGTGTCACGATACACAATGATTCAACATAAAAAAAAACGAAAATAAAATTAAAAAAAAAATTGTATGAGGAATCAACATTTTCAATGTGTGGTAGCGACCCCTCAAATGAACCGAAAATAAAAATACAAACGATTTTTAGTGGCAGGGAACATGGTGGATGAGACATAGAATATTTAAAATCACCCTAAAGTACCATCAACCAATTGGAACCCTTGGGTCACTGTCATCAGGGGCGTTCGGTCAACCAATTTAAATCA
Source organism: Leguminivora glycinivorella (assembly GCF_023078275.1). Classification (NCBI taxonomy): domain Eukaryota; kingdom Metazoa; phylum Arthropoda; class Insecta; order Lepidoptera; family Tortricidae; genus Leguminivora; species Leguminivora glycinivorella. The sequence goes on from NC_062998.1 coordinate 34,452,609, forward strand.
TAGGCCACTCTAGAAGTTATTCGTCTTATTGACACCGTGGTGCATTATTGGCCATGGAAGTCACTTTTGACGTTGACTGTGAAAAGCTTCTACAGTAGCCTAGGATTCAAATTGGTTAACTGTTCTGTATATTTACTCTAGGGCCAAGCCAATTCTTTTTTTATGCGCGCGAATCACAGTGGATTCGATACGCAGAAAGTTCCACACTCGCGTTCGCGGCGTCGCGCCGTGATTCGCGCGCATAGTCTGGAGCGGGCTTTAGACGTTAGGAGTGGGCGTCTACTTTGTATCAACTTACCTACTGTTATGATGTATCAACAAATCTGCAGGGCTAGCACATGATTGCTGCGAGATCATGTCGGCACGACATGGACTACCCGTCCTTATGTCATCAATACAATATAGAAAAAGCATGTAATCTAATGTCGCAGCGATATACTATCGTGCCAATCACGTGATAACCCTGCGGGCCTAGCACGCTAGTGTATATTATAGCCTATCGCGTCAATGCGCCTTTATTTGCACCTTATGTAAGGGCGAATAGGACGCACGACGCGATAAACTACAGCACACCTCGGACACTGGCGATCAAACATATGAAAGAGGCGCGTTCCTAGCACACAGTCTAAGTTCGTGTAGGTGAACGCGTACTATGCTTGTATGAGTGAAATATGACAGGTCTACTGTTCGCGCTTTTGACAGGCGGTAACTGTGAGGTAACCGAGAGGGGGTGGGCGTCACTTTCAGCGGGGAGCGGGAGTGGCCATACTGTACGATAGTACTCTTTATTATACTGTGACTACAGGGTGGCCAAATAAGAGGTATAACTTTATTTTTAGAATTTTATTCAATAAAACATACAAAAGACCCCTTATTCCTTAGAGCGCTCATCAATTTCACGAAACGGCCATCGATAGATGGCGTTGGCGCTCGGTACGCGAGCACCGGCAACTCAACGCGCGTTTCAACGCAGACACGAATAATCTTGATAGTTTTGAATTAAATTGCTAATAACATAATTTTCAATTTTATATGGGGACTCTCTATTTAATTTCATATTCATGGTATGGTAGTAGTAAATAAGGTATATGAATGTAGTAAAAGTATAGTATTAGTCTACATGTACATATATAAATTCAGGTTTCCTAATTGATTGATTCAACAACCAACACCGCTGAGCCGAAACTACGAAAGCTAGAAAGTCGACTTTGGTATTCTTATAAGAACATCATGCACTTACGTCCAGTCCAGAACAGTGATATTTGGTGCAGTGGAACTGCTGATGATGGTCAGAACACTCAGAACCAAACTCCTCAAATCTGAACGGCACGCTTATAGTGACTTTGGTATTTTTATAAGAACAGCATGCACTTACGTCCGGAACAGTGACATTTGGTGCAGTGGAACTGCTGATGATGGTCAGAACCGAACTCCTCAAATCTGAACGGCACACTCATAGTGACTTTGGTATTTTTGTAAGAAAAGCATGCATTTAAGTTCAGAACAGTGACATTTATTTAGTTATGTTTGTTAAGCATAATTATTGAGTTTTCAAGTCAAAGTTTGTCAAGCTTCGATTTCTTATAATCGGATTCATGAGGAATTGAGAAACTCCTCAAACCTTAGCGTTATACGTATATTGATTTGTGTTGCCATCAAAAAATTAAAGCATTAAAAGCAGTTTTAAAAAATACCTACACATTTCTACATAATCCAACATTCGCAAGTAGCTTTCACCACAACCCGAAAGGCGGCGGTTTTTTTTCTTAAAAAATATTAAACGTTTTTTTATGGGATAGGAGGCAAACGAGCAGATAGGCTGCCTGATGGTAAGCGATCACTGCCGCCCATGGACACCAGAAGCACCAGAAGTGTTGGAGGTGCGTTGCCGGCCTTTAAGATGGATGTACGCTCTTTTCTTGAAGGTTTGAAGGTCGCATTGGTCCGGAAATACCGCTGGCGACAATTCATTCCACAGTTTAACTGTGCATGACGTGACCAAATTTGCAAAACATTGCGTCTTAGAAACATTTTAAAGGGTGAAAATCAAAATATGTAAAAGCGGAAAGAAATATATGCAGAAAGAAAAAAAAAGAAGCTGTCAATACTGAATCCCCTAGGGTGGCTGGCTATGTAAGAATAGCACAGAAAAGTATTAAAATAAAATTAAAACCGGCCAAAAGCGTGTCGGGCCACGCTCAGTGTAGGGTTCCGTAGTTTTCCGTATTTTTCTCAAAAACTAACCTATAAAGTTCAAAACAAATTTTCAAATAAAGTCTTTGTAAAGTTCTACTTTTGTGATTTTTTTCATATTTTTAAACATATGGTTCAAAAGTTATAGCGATTATTTCCGAAAATATGAAAATTATCAAAAATCGATCTTAGTAAAACCTAATTCATTTTTAAATACCTATCTAAAAATATATCACACGTTGGGGTTGAAATGAAAAAAAATATCTGCCCCCTCTTTACATGTAGGGGTACCCTAATAAAACATTTATTATTATTAACGACCTTCCACATATTTATAATGAGCCCAAACATGATGGGGTTATGATGAGGAGAATAGCAGTTCTGTTGACCACTTCCTGACTCTATCATGAGAACTTGGACCTCGTCTAGTTCGATGGTGCTCGTCAGCCCAAATCTAATGAGCCCGAACATGATGGGGTTATGATGAGGAGAATAGCAGTTCTGTTGGCCACCTCCTGACTCCATCATGAGACCCTGGACCTCATCTAGTTCGATGGTGCTCGTCAGCCCAAATCTAATGAGCCCAAACATGATGGGGTTATGATGAGGAGAATAGCAGTTCTGTTGACCACCTCCTGACTCCATCATGAGACCTTGGACCTCATCTAGTTCGATGGTGCTCGTCAGCCCAAATCTAATGAGCCCGAACATGATGGGGTTATGATGAGGAGAATAGCAGTTCTGTTGGCCACCTCCTGACCCCGTCATGAGACCTTGGACCTCATCTAGTTCGATGGTGCTCGTCAGCCCAAATCTAATGAGCCCAAACATGATGGGGTTATGATGAGGAGAATAGCAGTTCTGTTGACCACCTCCTGACTCCATCATGAGACCCTGGACCTCATCTAGTTCGATGGTGCTCGTCAGCCCAAATCTAATGAGCCCAAACATGATGGGGTTATGATGAGGAGAATAGCAGTTCTGTTGACCACCTCCTGACTCCATAATGAGACCTTGGACCTCATCTAGTTCGATGGTGCTCGTCAGCCCAAATCTAATGAGCCCGAACATGATGGGGTTATGATGAGGAGAATAGCAGTTCTGTTGGCCACCTCCTGACCCCGTCATGAGACCTTGGACCTCATCTAGTTCGATGGTGCTCGTCAGCCCAAATCTAATGAGCCCAAACATGATGGGGTTATGATGAGGAGAATAGTAGTTCTGTTGACCACCTCCTGACTCCATCATGAGACCTTGGACCTCATCTAGACCGATGGTGCTCATCAGCCCAAATCTAATGAGCCCAAACATGGTGGAGTTATGATAAGTAGAATAGCAGTTCTGTTGAACATCTCCTGCCTGACTCCATCATCATGAGAACCAGAACCTCATCCTGGTCCCAAAATATAATAATAATTCAAACTCTCAACAAACTTCACGTATAACTTAAAATCCAAAATCATATGAAAAGCATGTCGAATGCTAAAATTGCATAAGGTGTAAAAAGGATCAAGATTTGTTTAGTCGCAGTTTACGGCACTTCTCGGAACTATCGAGCTGCTTACGAAAGCTAGGTGCGCCGGACGATCAAACGCAGGTCCGTTGTCTTCGAGCGCTCGGCGCAGACTGAGCGGGCTCGCGTCAGGGTTGCCAACCGTAAAGCAAAACTTCCTCGTACGTTTCAGCTAAAATTCTCGTATTTAGACTTTCAAACCTCGTACATATAAAAAATATTATTATTATGCATCGAAAACGTGTTTAAAACAAAATTAAGCATATTATACTATCGGGACCACTCCGTTAAGTACCTAAGAAATGATCGCACCGCACCGCGTCTGTGGATTTTTTTCACGTAAGTGATAGCGATAAAAAAATAACACTTTCTCGCTCTCACTTTCGTGAAAACTTTCCAAGGTGCGGTGCGGTGTGGTTGTTGAAGCGATAGCTGCCATAGACAATCATCGCGTAAATGGTGTAAAACCCTAAAAAGATGCAAAATGCTAATAATATATATCCAATTGGCCATATTATCAAAATCTCGTACATATTTGTACGAGGTTAATAGTATCCTCGTACCTCGTACGTAAGACCATAAATCTCGTATTTGTACGAGGAACCTCGTACGGTTGGCAACCCTGGCTCGCGTTAGCACAGGCACAGTGTCTTTTATTCGAATTTTAGGTGTTTTAAAAACATATCTATTGACAGAAAGGTATGTCTTTTATGTATGATTTTTTTTCTTATAGGTCAATAAGAAGTTCTAGTTTAGGATAATATTATTTAAGAGTTACAAAAAATGCAGGAATCGCAGGAAAACTACATAATGTAAACCTCTTTTTATCGAAAAAATGGGGAGGATACGGAAGGTTATTTATCCACCATTTCAAGTAAATCTTAAAATGTCAATGTATTAGCTAACTCGTACAGGATATAACAAATAGGATTGTGATCATTTATTACCCCAAATAACATTCTTAACAGCACAATCACGATTCTAAACGAGCTATACCACTACGAAATTTGAAAACGTCTTCCGAAAAAACTGATTTTTCGGAAGTATAAAAAGACATATTTTAAAGTAGTACCAATAGGCTAGTTTCCTATACTTAAAATAAAATATTTTATGCAGTGCACGAAATAAAGCACCACATAATTAGAAGAAAAATATGGATAGTAGTTATTTTTAAACATGATTTCTATTTAATGAATCAAAGAGAAAGATATAAAGTAAATGAATTGATCGTGACGTCACTCCTCAGTATTTCATAGTAATTCCATATTAACAAATCGTTTTGACAGTTCATAAAAAGAAGCTGATTTGACTAGTAGGAAACTAGCCTATTGACTTTCTAGCTTAAGATATGTACTTTTAGGAACATTATCATTTTTTTAATAATCATTTATAGTTTCTTTATAATTTTGAATGAAAAAGGTTCTATTTTGCAAAAAACGCTGTTTGTTTGTCCGTCTTTCACGGCAAAACGGAGCGACGAATTGACGTGATTTTTTAAGTGGAAACAGTTGAAGGGATGGAGAGTGACATAGGCTACTTTTTGTCTCTTTCTAACGCGAGCGAAGGCGCGGGAAAAAACTAGTATTATATAATATTTAGGGACGGCATCACGGCAATTACACATGGAAACCTCTAGCAGCATGGCAGATGCAAATCCTTTTCAACGCGTTTTTCATCACTTTTCACACATTTCCGGCGCGGCGTTATACCAGTGACTGTGTTCGAATATGTTTTTTTTATTGCTGAAGGTTCGTTGGCCTATTAGCATAGACACGTCCCTTTAGATAGCCCCACAGAAAAAAGTCAGGAGCTGTGAAATCAGGCTATCTTGGCGGCCAGTCAATGTCACCGTTTCTGGAAATTAATCGACCGGGACGCGTTCTTTTTAATGTTTATATTGTGGCTCGTGCCGTATGACACGTGGCCTGTCTGTGTCGTGCCGTCGTAAAGAGCTCCAAGACAAATTTGCCGTATCTACATAAACTAATTTTCATGCAACAAATGTTATATTTTCAGCCAATACAAAATTACGGCAAAAAAGTTGTATACCTCCAAGTTGGCAGCCCTGTATGTCACAGTGCTACAAGGTGCGGTCCAAATGTCTCCGGCCCGACAAATATAGCGGAAGAGTTAAAAAAAAGTATGGATATCATTGTGTTCGTCATTTATTCCACTTTTTTGGTGTATAGTTTCTTTAGGTGTCTGTTGGTTGTAGGCTTTTTTACGGTGTTTAGTGCTAGGTTAAATAAAGTCACATATGATTCCAGCATTAATTTTATAATATTGTAGATATTTAATAACAACAACATTATAATCTATTGTAAAAATTATTCACTTTATACTTATGTTAAACTACTTATGATAATTAAAGTAAAAGTTCGCTTATAAGCTAAATAGGTATAAGTATCTAACAGTAGGTATATGTACAGTCTCGTCAAGGGAAACACACTTGCACTCCACTAAGTTCACACTGGCAGTCGCATCGTAAAACGTACTTAGGTATAAAACACGTAGTGTCCTTCTAGATTAAAATAGTCCCTTCTCGATAATGGTCACCGTATGATCCACCAAAGCTGAAATGAAGATAAATAATAGTTTAGAGTACCTAAGTGAAGTCACGTGAACCTAGTTTAAATAAATTAATTCGCATAGCAAGATAGGATTCGCGTTCGCAAGCGATTGTATTTGGAAAGTAAAATGATCTGATTCCGTCCTATTAACTCCTTGGCTAGGTAAATTACAGTTAAACTGTTTGTGAAGTTTATTATCCTTTTTTACTTACCTACAGTATGATTTTAATCGTATTGTCTTCCCATCACGGAGCAATCGTGTCCAGGACCTTTATAGGAGGCGTGCGCGAAGCCGAAGTTTCTTTTGACACTAGTCAATTAAATGTTAGGGGTACTACACTAATCAGTAATCCTATAAATGTTTGTCTTAGTCACATTTCATCATATCATAATTACCTACTATAAATACGCAGTTCCCAACAAAGCCCACCAGCAACAAAGAAGTGTAGTTGGGATCTTGTTAATAAAATAGAACGTTTTTTACATGTGAAACAATGTCTAATTGAAAAGCGGAATCTTAAGATTAGCGAGGGGTTCCTTTCAGGAATAAACATCAGCAGTTCTCAAAAGTTAGTACAAAAATTAAGGAAAAAGTTAAATCATTTGTTTTTATTCCTATTTTGTTATCAAGATTTATTTGATGAATTGAATTTTTTTTGTAAGTTTTACTTCGTCATTAAGGTTCTCGAGTATCTAAGATATTTTCATAATTATAACAATTATCCTGTATATATCTTATAAAAGTCGAGTTATATTACTAAATATTGGTAACAAAATAGACCAAATTAAAATTTGTTGACGTGGCTATGTACAAACTTTGGGAACTGTTTACAAACGGGCTACCTACAAAAACAATAATTACCATTCGGCACTGGTCCCACCGTGAGCTAGTAAGCTATGAGATATCGGCTATAAAAACGAACAAAAGATAAGCACTCCCGTGCAAATAAAAGACACGGCGACATTGATAAATGATAACTGACCGCTGGGCGAGTAACTATAAACATCGCCGTGTCTCTTTTATTTGCACGGGAGTGCTTATCTTTTGTTCGTTTTTATAGCCGATAGCTCATAGCTTACTAGCTCGCGGTGGGACCAGTGCCATAAGCGCGTGAAAAGGTATATGTGAATTTAGTAGTTCATAAAATGAAACAAAATCGTAAAACGAATGCAAGAAACAATTCAAATTTAACTCCACGTGCCGATATTGTGTTGCGAGGGTTTCAATGCACGAAGGTTAAACCAATTTTGCCCAGTGACACACAAACTTCTTCACCTATTACACGTGTTTTCATTTATTGTTATTTTACTGTTTTTGAAACCCTCGCAGCGCTCAGTTAACTGAACAAAAGTTTTAATTTGACAACACACACTATACACACTATAACAAGAATATTATTGAACCGTTTTTAGGCTCATAAGTATACATAGATATTTTACTGGCACGTTATTAGTGTTTGACAAACTAAAAACATCGACAATCCTTTTATCGATAAATATCCTTACATAAAGGTTACTAATTACCCCTAATAATAATCTCTAAAATCTTGAATAATCATGTAAGACATTATGTGAACTATTAAAATATGGTTCGTTTAATTATTATTGTCCATTTATTTTCAATCATGTGACATTTGTATAAAATATTAATGTTATACCGTGCGCCTGAATAACCCGAATGATTTTAACAGTGACCACATTTGGAGACTATAATGTCATATAAACTTTTCTGCACCTCGCCTAGTTACAGAGTTATTACCAATTAACAAAATTTTTAATTTTTTTTATTGTTACTCAGTACAAGCCTTTTTAGCGATGTTGACGACATTATGAAGATTCGATTCACTAATCTCATTGATAGATGTCAAAAAGTGAGAAGACCTTTCAAAAATGAGGTTTAAAAAAAAAGTTAAAACTCATCTGAAGTGCCAGTATAATGACTAAAATTTACTTACATTAAAAAATAGTAAAAAAATATTTAAAAAAAATTGTCCAAAAATTACAAGACAATATTTTTTTTGTTTGTTTTTACATCAAAAATGAGTAGTTAGTCTTTCGGGTTATTCAGGCCCACGGTGCATACACATAAATTCAAGCCTATATTCCCTAAACGGGGTAGACAGAGCACATGAAACTACTCAAGATTCACTGCCACGGCAACAATTAATGACATATTATGATGTAAGTTATCGATGAACTAAATATCGGAAGGAAGTCACTAGTGTCACTTCGTTCGTGCCAGAAAATGTCTAGGTATACTCACTCATTATGTCAAGAAATTATACACGCTTGGCTTCTTATTACATTACCTCAGTTGTGCGATAATGTATGATATTGATATCTCGATCAAGATGAGATTGAAACTAGCCGACGGCAGTCGCTTTCGTAAAACTAGTGCCTACGCCAAACTTGGGATTAGTTGTCAAAACGGACCCCAGACTCCCATGATGATGGACCCGATAAAGTTGTGATTGAAACCAGCCGCTAATAGTATACAAATCTATTGTCTTGTATTGTCTTTGTGTTGTTGTATATTGTCTGTAATAAAATCTATTGTAATGTGTGTGTTCCTATGTACATTTCTGAGGTTGTGCAATAAAGTGGATTTGTATTGTATTGTATTGTATACATGGATAATTGGACACGGATCCATTTCAATAGGTCGCGCATAAAAGTCTGGCAACTAGGATTTATGACCAATTTTTCTCAGGCAACCTTATACAACTTTATTTGTAATTAAGGTGGCTCGCTTAGGTTACCCGAAGCTCAGGCTGCGTTAGATGGCGTTAATCTGCAAATTACCAGTCTTATTTTTTTTGTGGAGTCGTACAGGCATTTATATACTTTCAATTATGCTTCGCGAACATTTAATATTAAAATTGACGTATTACAACAAACATTCAACTTCTCATTGTAACGTTAATCCCATCAATGTAAATAAATTTACTATTTTACAGTATTTTTAAGTACCACTCACACATACAAACAGTGTTTTTGTATCCCTTCTAGTCGATAATTTCACGCGGCGACAGCTTGTTTAAATAGCCTTGCGGTAAATACGTGCCATCGCATGATTTGCATGGAAGTACTGGGTTCGAATCCAGGACTTTTTCTCTTTTTTTTTTTTAATACTACGTCGGTGGCAAACAAGCATACGGTCCGCCTGATGGAAAGCGGTCACCGTAACCTATGGACGCCTGCAACTCAAAGAGTGTCGCATGCGCGTTGCCGCCCCATTAGAAACTTGTACACTCCCCTTTCCTGCGTGTGCACAGCAAAAAGGAGTGTACAAGTTCAAAGGAGGGTTTGGGTTGCCGACGACTCAAAGGACAATAGACGGAACAAATTAGTTCCGTAAGTCCTCCCGTCGTCAGCGCCCCACACCCTCGTTGAGCTCTGGCAGCCTTACTCACCGGCAGGAACACAACACTATGAGACACTATTTTTTGTTTTATTATTATACATAAATGTATATGTACTCGTACAGTAGTTACTGAGCGTTTTCCACAAAAAAGATTAAAAACCTATTCTCTTACATGGTAATAATTTTTGGGTTCGTCGAACTCAGAATTTCTAACATAATTATCCTAATCTGATATTTTAAAAAATTCCAAAAAAGTATTTAAATAAAAAGTATTTAAATTTTAGTTTCTGAACTACGATTCGAATGATATTTTTTTCTAATTGTTTATTTTCGATGGAGCAAGGGTATTCAAATCGCTTTTGAAATCGTAAAATCGTAAATGAAAATGCAATAGTTAACTGAGTAACGTAATGCTTTAAAAACTCAAGTGGACTTTTTTTATCTAAGGAGTAATTTCGTAAAATATTATATTTAGCGAGGGTATTAAAAGTTGTGTTTTATATCTCAACTTAATAAATAGAAAATCAAAATGACAATAAAAATATCAATAGGTTCTCTAAGATAAAATTGATACCTTCGGCTCTCCATTCTTGCTCGGTCAATAAAAAATACGAAATTTATATCCAAAAAAATACAAAAAGTTTATAGAATCCTTGGAATCGAACGCACCTTCACGGCGTGACAGACGACTGTACACCAACGACGCCATTACATAACACGCTGTTCCCGACGAAATTGGGCTATACATATATAATTATTTAAATATAAATAATAATGTCAAATCCATACTAAATATACTAATATTACAAATGGGAAAGGGTGTGTGTCTGTTTGTTTGTCCGTCTTTCACGGCAAAACCGGAGCGACGAATTGACGTGATTATTTAAGGGGATTTAGTTGAAGGGATGGAGAGTGACATAGGCTACTTTTTGTCTCTTTCTTACGCGAGCGAAGCCGCGGTCAAAAGCTAGTTTATTATAAATGGGAAAAGCTGGTTACTCTATAATCTGAAGTGGAAGAATTCGTTATTTCACCAAAGATAATGTGTGTTTGTTTGTCCGTCTTTCACGGCCAAACGGAGCGACGGATTGACATGTTTTTTAAGTGGAGATAGTTGAAGGGATGGAGAGTGACATATGCTACTTTTGTCTCTTTCTAACGCAAGCGAAGCCGCGGGCAAAAGCTAGTACAGCACGGGTAGCATGGTCGCGCGATAGACGATAAAATATCAGGCCGTCCCTGTCGCACTATTAGTAAGTGCGATTATAGGGACGGCCAGATGTTTCATCATTTATCGCGCGACCATAATTGCCTGCCTGGACCAGATTATATTGATGATAATTATTATTTGTAACCATTTAGTTAATATTGTCTTCAGTTACCGCGATAGTTACTCATGAAATAAAAACTATGAAAACGGATTAAATCACGTATAATGAGTTTAAAATTCATCCCGATGTTTCGAACACTTTACAGCGTTCGTGGTCAACGGGTGACTGAGGAAAAATTACAATGTGCAAAAGCTACCCATATTCTTGTATATAACCATTTAGTTGTTGAAGAAAAACATTCACACAACAATAACATAGGTCAACCAGCTCAGTAAATGCAATACTTTACTAATACTATGCCCACACTATGACCTATGTATAATGTATTATACCAGACGTGTAATATTTTATTTTATCAATAAAGGCATAATAAAGGATTGTATTGTATTTTTGTATGAAAATAAAAAATAGGAAAGCAATATAGTAATAGTCAAATATTCCATTAAAAAAATAAAAAATACTTAATAAATCCATAAAAGTTCAAATGATTAAAAAAATCTTCGGACTCGAACCCACGATCTTCTGCATCATAGTCGGTCGTTTGACCGAGACGCCATTTCGATTTACATTAGCAGTGTCGAAATACACGATATGTATCTTTGTTGACAAAATGCGTCATTATTTCTGAGTCTGCTTGAGTTAACTAAACCAATATCTTTAAATAATTACTGTCAAGAGCCAAATGTCACTGATGACAATGTCAACTAAAAATGCGCGAAATATGACGGCTCTGTGTCTGTACACAAAATTTGGCACGCACATTTACGTAAAATTAATAAAAAATTCACAAGGATTTGTCCATGATTTCTGTATGAAACAATGTATTTCATTCACTACCGCGACGACGGATAATGTATAGTAGATGTATGCGCATATTTTTATTTAGTTGTAGTGTGCGGTGACTAAATAAATGGTAGATGTTTTTTGTATGGAAAGCGAGCCACCTTAAGTAAGCCTCATTTTAAGACTAGCCCGGATTGGTTTTAACAAAAGAGTGCAACTACTAACATCAACTTACCTGTTTGACAGCGGCTGCCAGGTATTAGGGACCAAAAAAAGATAAGTAACTGAGGTGAACTTTCTACTGGACTTTGTTTCATTTGGTAAACACGTCGGTGAAATTAATAAAAAATATTTATTAAAAAAAAAAACAATCTTAACCATTTTTATTGAGGTTGCTATATTAAGACATGTTCAGAAACTTATTTTATTTAATAAAATATTATTTTCATCTGGTTAACACGTTGGTGAAGATCGAGCTCAGTACGGATCTTAGACTATATACAATGTGTCCCGGGGAGAAGTGATCGGAAAGAAAGGGTCGGTAGTATACGCCAAATTATCGATAAACAAAGTTGATTTAGGGGCTTATCGATATTAGTTATTTTTTTCCCCTACTAGCTCGGAAACACGTGTTTTGTCCTTTAATACCAGCGGGTAAAAACGCATTTTATCCACTAGTGGGTAAAGTAATTTGACCTTGAATAAAGTCAAATTGACTGTTTTAAAATTGATAAAAGTAGGTGAATCTAGTAATAAAGACGATTTACCACCTGTGGAACTACTGGAAGCAGTGATAAACGCATTTTTTGCGTTGTAGTTTCCTCGCTATAGTGAGGGGAAAAGTTTTGTGTTACACTCGGGTGCAAATGTATTTTACTCCTCGTGTGTTAAAATACAACTTTGCCCCCTTGTATAACAAATAACTAATATTGCCATTTCTTTTTTTTTAAGTAGGGGCGACTGACCTGTTGCACTATTTGTGTAATATTTTTGTTATTTTGAGCTTATTTTCTATTCTGCTTTTTTTTTATTGAATAGTTATTAGTTCTATCTATCAGGTGAATTTCCAAATACCTACTATCCAAAAGTTTGTAAAACATGTAAGAAATGTGAAACAAACTTGAAATTCTGCCAAAAAAAGATGTATATTTTTAGCTAATTTTGCCGAAATATGTCCCATAGAAAGTATTATTTTAGTATTTTTTCTAAAACTACATGGTATACCCTTAAATAACTCAAAACAATGTATCATGTTATCTCTAATACTTTACGAAATAATGACCCGTCGAAACTTGACACGACCGCGGTCCAAACGGAGAGCGCAGGAAAATAATAATACTTAAAATAGGTAATATTTCTATCAGCTAAAATGAAATGTCCACTGATCGGAGAGAGGTAATATATTTAGGGTATGGATGGGCCAAGCACACTAATTAATAACATTTTGTTATACGTATGAGGTTTATTTTTAGTCTTATTAAATTCCATAGCAATTATAAAAATATCAGGTACATTCGCATGGCACAAGTTCTTAGTTAAAACAACTATGAACAATTAAAATGAAATACTTAAATAACTAAACAAAATAATTATAATACGTAGTACAACAACCTCGTAGACATATGAGGTGTATAAGGAACTTTTGTTTATTAAACTAAACATATACTTGGTAGGGTTAGGTGGGGTAGAAATGAGAAACAGTCTAGAGCCGTTATAGGGCATTTGTTATTGTTGACATAGGTAAATAGGAGTTTATTACGAACGGAAAATATACAGGCGTATTTCCTAACCTTGCTTATAAGCAAAAAGTTTTTATAAAAACAGCTTGGCCTTATAATATGCCAAATTAGGAGGTAAAACGCACCGTGCTTATCATTATGATTGACATTACATTAATATTTGTTGGGAACAGACAACTCACTTCATAGCGTCTACTATAACGGCATTCAATTGTTGTGTAAAGTTTTAGAAATATATATATGTTTATTTTTATTGAAGTCTCATTTCTACTCCACCAAGCGGGCTAGCATAGCTTGCCTTCTCGCGCGCGAGTTCATCTAGCGCGACTTGAAGTATGGATTCGCGCGCGCAAGTTGTGCTAAACCGCCGGATCCTATAGTGTCAGGTAACATGGTACATTTACTAGTACATACAAATTAATGACGAATACATCCATTTGACGCGGAATTGGAACATACCTATATACTCGTATGAGATAAAATAATAGAGGAAATCATACAGTTACACAATTAAATAATTCTTTCTTTCTTTACAAATTAGTCCGTATACCAGAAAAGTATTCGTTTTAAATCCATTTCCGAGTCCATAACGGCTCCGCCACGACATTGGTCTAAGCGCGACAGCGGTGAGCGACGGCCATACATTGGAGCAAGACAGAGCGATGGGACTTCTCATTCGCACGTATGGCTGCCGCACACCGCTGTCGCGCTTAGACCAATGTCGTGGCCGGGCCGTAAATGTCGTGCCACCCAAGTTAAGGCTACGCAACGCAAAAAAAATAATGTCTATTAATTATTTCATTTCTAGACTGCATTTATAGCAGGGTGGACCGAGTAACTATACAAATTTTAATTTAACATTGATCAGGAACAAAAATGCTTTTGGTTCTATTCCGGTTTTCTACACACGCCACATGGTTTCCGCTTAAATCTTGCCAGGAAAAAACATACAAAGAAATACACGGTAGCATTATCTAGGTTCCTGCTGCGTAGTCAAAATAGTTCGATTTTCGTGGCATAGCCTTAACATAAAATAAATAAATAAATATTGGGGGACACCTTACACAGATCAATCTAGCCCCAAACTAAGCAAAGCTTGTACTATGGGTGCTAGGCGACGATATACATACTTATATACATATAAAACATCCAGGACTCGGGAACAAATATCTGTGTTCATCACACAAATAAATGCCCTTTTACCGGGATTCGAACCCGGGACCACGGCTTAGCAGGCAGGGTCACTACCAACTACGCCAGACCGGTCGCAAACATAAACATATGGCAAAGGCAAACAGCAAAAATCGCAGAGCATGTTTGTATAATCTTATCATATACCTAAATAATACTAATCATGTAGCCGGACGGATTTCGCTCCACTACGGCAATATTATATTAGTAAGGCTAAGGTGTCTATTGACTTCTACGGGCCGCGAGTAGACATTACTGTGTCGCTGCACTAAGAATGTGGTGTCAACTATTATTAATTGTGTTGCATATGTAGTGGAACGTCATTAAACTTATTAATTAATCTAAAGTAATATTCAGTCTCAATAAGACGTTGTTATTAGACATCCATAGGAATAATCATTTTAATGGAATATTTAAATTGTGGAATGATTTCAATACCCTTATATTAATAACATACTTAACCTAAAATATCAGTAATTCAATCAAATCTTATAATCGTGTTTAATTCGTATGTCTATCGAGATCAATATTAAATGGAGTGCTGAAAAAATACATGTTTATAACCTTTGGTGAGATTTATATTTCATTTAAAAAGTAAATAATTATGTATTTTTAGCACATGTGTGTTCAGCCAACTGACTTATTTTTGGCATTCCACGAAAACGTCGCTTATAAAATAGTTTGGCATTGTATGGCACTATCCCTAATATAAAGGAGTCATAAAATATTAGTAAAATGCATATGCATACAACCTCATTTAAAAACGAATGGAAGAGGCATTTCAAACTAAACTAACTATAGCCAAGATTTTGGGATTCTAGATGAGATCAACATCAGAATACTCATTAAATAATTTACTCTATGGAAGACTGTGATGAGCTGCTAGTAGTAATATGGACAATTAGGGGTAAGCGTATAATTGTAAATTCATTCCCAATTGCCCGTTAATGCCAACCAACTAACTCGATATCTAGCTGATATAAATATAATGTGTGCGGAACAAAATCTGGAAAGTTTTTAAGCTGAATGTCTGTTTATAATTAGTTTAAGTTTTTCTTTACAAAAAATTCCAAGGAGATGTTCGTTTGCAAAAATAGCGAAATGTTTGTTGATTCTTCTAACTGATGCTCTCGACATATTTTTATAGGATGTCTGGAATCTATACAATTTATATCAGAAATCAGATTGAGGTCCACAATTTTTGCAAACGGAACTCCACTGAGAGTCCGGTCTAATAGTAAGCTGGTGCAGGGAAAAATTTCAGACATTTTGAGACAGACCGATCTTTATGATATGAAATTGAGAGCCCGCAATTGACTAAAGGCATCGGCATACCGATGGCGAAGTGCCATGAACTCCTAACTAAGTATGAAAACCTAAGTAGTTGGGAGTTCATGGTACTTCACCGTCGATACATAAATACTTAGAAAATTATATAAGAACTAGATGTGGGATTCATGACTAATCATAACATAACTTTGAATCTAAATTCTTGGGACCGCTATTGTTATGACTGTTATGAGTGCACGCGACTGCGTCACGAGCACGCTCGAAGAAAAAAAGTTTAAGCACATTGAATTCAGTCCAGTTTTCATTCCGCATGCGTTAGAAATTCCAAATACATATGTAAATGGGTAAAATAAAAATGTACCATATGTATAATCGAATGTACCCTTCAAAAAACATCATACAATTAATCAGTCTAAAATGCAGAGACAGTTGGTTGGTATACATAAATTACATAGCTTATTATTTGCAGTCTTACATTATGTCAGTCAATGGACATATTATCGACACGATTCATAAAATGGTAAATAATCCACTTATTAACATTTCCGAAGTGCTAAATGGCTACTATGATTCATAAATAAAAGGCACAATATTGAACACAATAGCAAAAAAGCTATTGCTAAATAGTAAAAGGCACATTATTGAAAATGATATGCTAAATAGTAAAAGTCAGATTTAAGCGTAATGATGATTTTTTAACTACAGTGGGCTTTAAAATACCCATATACAGACCCTGATTATCACATCAGACAGAACAAAGCCCCTTCACAAATACTAGTATATAACACAAAAATTCGCGTCGCTGACAGAGCACTGGACCGAGAGAACAATTCTATTAAAAATAAATACATCTTTGTAGGAAAAACTAAGAAGAATCCTCGGTTCAATGTTCACATCATGTGGTTTTGTAACGGTTAATGGACTATAAGAAATAGTATGTAACTAAGAGATAGGTGGTACATTGGTAAAATTACTTCCAGTATCGTTTCTAGTATTTTATTTGAATAAAACTTAGCATACCTTTTATTGCGGAAAAAATATTTCAGTCGGCCATCTTCAACATACAACCGAAACGAAAGAGCGATTACCTCGTTCACAATTCTGTCAAATCGTAAGTGAAAACGGGGATTAAGAGACTATTTCTGGAGTAATAAAATCCATATATAAAAACATTTAATTCAAATGCAACGTCTAGTTAAAGAAACGTAAAATTGTTTTAGGTTATTATTAATATTATTTTCTTTATTCATTTGCAGTCTTAGGCTTGGCTATTTATAATACGAATATAAAAGTAAAATAATATTATTATATTTAATGTGTTCATATTAAACAAATGCCAGAATCAAACTGGAAGTAATGTACCGCACCGTACAGAAGAGGTCTAACATAATACTTGTAAATCGTACAACAATACTATCAGAACCCGTGAGTTAGTGGCAATTCGCTAGCGATTTCGCGTTGTTCTGTTCTCGTACAACGTACCTTGCGGACTGGAGAGGCTATTGGTAAGGTGGAAAGTAAGGCGGTTGATTATATTGGGCCACGTAATTATAATTTGGGGTATTTGCCGCCGGTCGAAGAGCTCCTGGCGCAGCAGGCGGCTGCATTGCTTGAGCCGGGCCCGGGCCGGGCGGTCTTTCTGTGCCATTGTACGGCATGCTCCCAGTACCTACAACATTCACGAATTATGAAATGATTGTCATAACCAATACACAGAATGTAAGTATCGGTAAACAGCGGTATATCGACTCACCCGACACCGCAGAGTTCTGAGGGTAGTAATGCCGGTTTGGTGGCGGGACGGTCGGGTTGTATATGTAGCCGGCGGGCGGCGGCGCAGACGGCGGGGCGCCCGCGTACCCGCTAGGGCCAGCCACGGCGTAGTTCGGCATCGCTTGGTGCGCCCGGGCGCCGAAGTCTGGTACCTGCACGTTCGGCCCGGCGTAACCGGCGGTTGCGCCATACCTCGTAGGTTCGCTTGAGCTCGTGAGAGGTTTTTGCCCATTAGCTAAAAAGCCATTTGTTCTGTGATTTATCACTGGTTCGCTTGGGCGTTCTTCTACAGATGGTGACCTCTCTGCTGTATTACCTGAACAAGAACGGTGCGAAATTAATAATTATCTTTTTAAAAAATCTCCGATCACTGTGAAAAGTGGGAAATCTATTGTATCCCAGAAACTTAGATATCCATTTACAATAGGCTAGTTTCCTATACTTAAAATAAAATATTTTATGCAGTGCACGAAATAAAGCATTACATAATTAGAAGAAAAATATGGACAGTAGTTATGTTTAAACATAATTTCTATTTAATAAGTCAAAGAGAAAGATATAATAGTATAATATATAATGGTAACTTTAAGAAGGCTATAAAAGTTGAGTACCGCGTTTAGACCACGAGGCCTGCCGAGTGGCCTAATTAAGGTACGAGACTTTTAAGGGGCTAAAAAACCCAATTGCGTAAAATTGATGTTACTTGCGCAGTTTTTTAACACAAACTATTAGTATTAGTAAGGCAAGTAGATTATATGTTATTATTCATTATATTTCAAAGAACATAGCCGTACTCGATACACAATTGAATGAAATCGGCTCGATAGAAAAAAATTGCAACGATTGGTCTCGAGTTCGTCATTAAATGGTTGTGTGTCGTTCAATTATTCACTTTGTTGTCTTTAGTTAATATTATAATAATAAATATATACATATCTAAAACACTAACGAAACATTTTGCACAAATAATGCATCTTTCTATTATATTTTAATATTTTTCCGCACTTTTCGTACCTATCCGCCCTCTTTTAGTGACATCGCGCTCTCACTTACTCCCATACCATTAGACAGTGTACGCTAGCGTCAAGGCCACTGGGCGCTGTCAGCGTCTTAAGTCTTCATAATGTTACAATTGTATACTATACCTTTTTCTACGGCAGCCAAATACATACCTATCCGAGAACAATAAAATGGGTTAATTTCCATGTACGCTTTCTTTGATTTTTCAGGTAACAAATTGTCAGTCACTTTGAGCGCCATATAGCCTTGATTTCATCGGGAGTACATTGTTCATCAGAATCACTCATAATAATATAAGATTTTGCACAATAACGTCGACCGATAATAAACTACAAAACACTGAAATAATTTCGACAAAGTTTACAAATTTCCAAAACACGCGCCGAACAAGTCATAGACAAGATAAATAGAAAATAAGGTTCTCAGTTACGAAAAATGTGGTTGCGTTCAAGAATATTTAAATGTCGAATGAAAAATTATATGATAGAATTATGGTTTTTACCTTTGTTTTGCAATATCTAATATATAAAACGCATTTCAGTATGTTTTTTCATCTTGATTTAAATTATGAACCAAAATATTAATTACTTTTAAAAAGCTACTTATTACTGCAATTGAAAACAAACCTGTGAAATGGAAGTTGTACCTTTAAAAAAAATAACAGAACTCCTATATTCATATTACCTATAGACAAAAATAGACTTTCTTATCGTTACTCAAATGAAGTTCAATTGGATACCGCTGACAATAATCTAATTGACAGATATAAGTTTTGACAGTTCTTAAAAAGATGCTGATTTGACTATCAGGAAACTAGCCTATTTAATATGATTGGACAAATTACGATCAGAACTATTACTTACTGTTTCTTAAAGTATCCGTGACGAATTTTATTAAGTCTGGCCCAGCGTTAGTGTAGCCCACGTTATGCCGCCTTGTCAGGGACTGCAACGTTTCTTCCATATGAGATGTTGAAGGAACCTACAACAAATTAAATAATGTGATTGAAGGGTTCCACTAGCTCGTTAATCTTTGAAAACATAATTATATCAATGTATTATATTATATACACATTGAACTAAATTAAAAATACGTAGCGGACATAGAAAGTAATAGAATACGTAAGCTTACCGGATCGATGATGTTTCTGGCACCACCGCCGAGCAGCATGTTGAATACTTTGTACATGTATATGACAGCCTGTTCCGACACAGTTGGTGAATACTGCCAAGAAGTAGAAAATATTTAGACCTCAGTCGATGAAGAAATAAATGAGCGATTCCCGGCAACTTTGTACATAGCCACGTCAGCAAATTTTAATTGATCCTATTTTGTTACCAACATTTAGTAATATAAGTCGACTGTCGTAAGATATACACCGTGTTTCACTTAACACTAAAAACCTGAAAACACTTTGTTCAGAATCGTGAGTAGAATCGATTGAGCTATATCTTGATGGGGGGTAATATTTTTATTTAAATTAGTATTATTAGTTATTTTTTACGTGCCCATTCTATTGTACTCGTAATACAACATTGTGTATATCGCATTGCTAGAGGTTGTTTACCTTTTTTCAGTATTTAGGGGTATTATATAATACTGGCCGGTTACTTGGATTATTATTTTTTTCCGCTACTAGTTTGACGTTGTTTGTCAGTTTAATCTTAATGTTTATCATAAGTCATAACAAATTGAACTCTTACCTAATTACAACCTTGTCATTTTGAATATTGAGTTTATTTGCTTACTGCGATTACCTGTCCAATTTGAAGTTTACTGTGACAAAGCTTTAAAGTGTTTTACAGTGACATCTTAGCTGTCTATTGGTAAACCTTATGTCGTTGCAGTAACGTACACAAATAAATAGTCTTATGGTTTATGATGGTAGTTAGCAATTATTTTATTGAGTGTAGAGCTAAAAGTCAAGTAGAGCTGTACAGAAAATTAAAAATTCAATTAAAAAAAAAGTAACGATCAGATTAAAAGATGAATACTCTGGATGAGTTTAAAAAAATAAAATTCAGTTGGGGTGTCTGAGGTTTTGAGTGATACCGGAAACACCGTGTATACAGGTTAATTGTTATAATTAAGAAAATATAGATACTAGGGAACCTTAATGACGAAATAAAAGTTAATAAAATCTCAATTCATCAACAAAATATTGGTAACAAAATAGGAATTAATAAAAACAAATTAAACTTTTTCCTTAATTTTCGTACAAACTTTTCGAGAACTGCTGAAATAGCTTCGCTCATTTGACCATTGGTTTATTTTATTACTTTTTGGGATAGCAGACATAATTTGATATTGAGGAATCGTTGTGATGTTACTCAACTGTCCTTTCACTTATTTAGATTAACATTTAACATATACGACATTAGGCCGCGCAACAAGTGTTCTACAATTGTGCTAGTGCACTCTTGAACAAACCGGTTAAGTGAAAGTTTTAACTTTCGCAATTCGCAACGCGACTTTCGATTGTCTCATGCAATTACAAACACAAAGACCAGAACTATACACCCTGTTTTTATTGAATTCCGTTAACTTTAAGGGAAGGTTCTTTAGATGAAATACAATTAATTTCTCTAAGAAACTAGCGTCTTAACTCTTATAGTAATCGAGTTATTAAAATAATTAAGATAATTACTGAACACGTGTGTGACAGCCTTTACTAATTCCTAATGTTATTTGTTTTGACATGTGCCGTCAATCACTTGACACAAACTTGAATGTTATTCTTAAGGGTCTCTCACACTAATAAATCTATTTATTATGTATGAAAATGTATTTTTTTTTCCGAATTTAACTAAAAGTGATAGACAGGGTGGTTCCTGATATTGAACCTATCTACGTGTCGAATTTAACGGAAAACAAAAAACACGGTGTATATAACTAAACGTAATTGTGGTAGTCTCTCGGAAAATTTTAGCTCATATTTTTTATCTTTTTTAAAGCTACCTCTGTTGTAATATTAGAAACCTGTATCCCACCGACTGGGCTTTTCACTGCTTATCATGGTATAATATATGTATTTTGGGTTGATGGTCTATTAAAGAAATTAAACTTACCGAATTAAAAGACACTGAATTATCCACCTGTGGTGCCTGGGCCCCCTGCAATATAAGAAGTTAGTATATACTATGGTACCATATATTAAATAAAAAATACTCATTCGTCAGAGCTGCAGACGGTAAATGAAAAAGCTCCCGACCGCGACATAGTAGACCGATTTTCATGAAACATGGCTAAACACTCCCGACTAACTCAGCTTTCAGACAAAAAAAAAACTAAATCTAAATCGGTTCATCCGTTCGGGAGCTACGATGCCACAGACAGACAAACACACAGACAGACACGTCAAACTTATAACACCCCTTCGTTTTTGCGTCGGGGGTTAAAAAGAATGTACAAATGTATGTTATGTATGTTTTTTTACTGGACAAAATTCTTCATCCACCAACATAAAAAAATGAACTTTCTATCATAATTTCTCTACCCTTAAACTTAACATCACAGTTGTGTTGAAAACTTTTGGCTAATTTCATGGCGTACAACATACAGACAACAATATATCAATGATTGTACAATTATTGTTTTACATGGGTATAAATATAAATATTAGTACTTTTGGCTCTGGACAAATTTGATCATACAGTAATTAAAATACGAATGAAATGCAATGTATTAGTGTGTATGGCTTTCATCTGCTTTAGATATGGCTGCTTGTCTCGGAGGAACATTTTCAGGTACAAACTGAAGGTATTTATCTAACCCAAGCTTTTTCCTGTGTGCCTACTAAAGTAGGCAAAGTGGATATAATTCAGAATAAATATTATAGGACATTCTTACCCAGATTGACTGAGGCCCACGGTAAGCTCAAGAAGGCTTGTGTTGTGGGTACTCAGACAACGATATATATAATATATAAATACTTATATACATAGAAAACATCCATGACTCAGAAACAAATATCTGTGCTCATCACACAAATAAATGCACTTACCGGGATTCGAACCCGGGACCGCGGCGTAGCAGGCATGTTCATTCAGAATAACATTTGATATTTTCTTTGTTTTTCCAAAAACTTCCTTAAATTTTGGCTAGGATTGATAACATGAAACTATGTCAGCCATTGAAGCTACTTAATCCGTAGCCGAATGGCATTTCTCCGACGCCAAACGAAAGCGATACGCCGCTGGCTCTGTCGCGCCAATACGCAAGCGCGATAGAGATAGATATCTACTAGCGCTTCGTTTCGTGAGCGATTGTGCCATTCGGCTAGCCACCCTGGTTTTATAAAACTAACATTAACGAAATCTGTAGTTGGTAGTTATTGCCATTTAGTTTTGGTTATAGTTTGAGTTTCGGCGCCGTTGGGCAATCTACGTTAGAAAAAAACATCGCGAGCGCAGCGAGCGCGAAAATTTTTCCACTTTTATACGTACCTGGGGCTGATAGTAGATATTATGTACATAACATTGGAAATAAAATGGAGTACCTAGTCTATCAGAGCAGAGTAGTTATGTTATGAGCAAGTTGCGGAAACTTTCCAAAAAATCTTAAATTTCATGAAACTTTCACGAAAATAAAGGGAATTAAAGTTGATGAAGTGGAAAATATTAAACGCGAGCGAAGCGAGCGCGAAATTTTTTCGTTGTTGTCAGCATCGGGATGCCCATTTAGGTGTTTTGCCACTACATGCCTTTAGGTTTCCTAGTATTTTGAAGTTCTCTCATCGTCACGCTTATTATTCTCCTATGTTCCTTTGACTCATACAAAATTGCGCCTCTATGTGACGTTATGCGCCATGGGCTTTATGAGGAACTCCGCTTTGGATTGTCGGATAGATACTTAGAATTTGGACAGCGACGTAACTTTGTCTTTGTCGTTTTCACATCGCCATAGCAAATTATGAATGTTGTATATGGTGACATTGTGGTGCAACTTTCCAGTTAATCTGAATCACAATAACTGAATTTATTCCCGACCCCCTTCGCCATTTTGGAATATGTGGGTAGGGCACGCAATGTAAAAAAAAATCTGGATTTTTCCGCATTTACGATTTTGGGCCCGATAAATTAAGGTCAGTTAGAGCATGAAGATATCCCTGACATCTCTCATTAGCAATCACTGGGATGGAGGCCAGGTACTATACTTGTAATGAAAAGTCTAAAGTGACAATTTTAAGTTGCCATAAAATCACTACCGGGAATCGATCTTTGCTGTCATGGATGTGGTCAACCCAAGAAATCATATTATTTTTTAAATTCTTTTTGATTTTTTTTCTTGGTGCCAAGTTTTTCCCTGACCTCCAAATCATTTCCCTGACTTTCCCTGACTTTCCATGACCACTATGAGCTTCCCTGACTTTTCCCTGACTTTCCCTGACTTTCCAGAAAGTGGACACCCTGTTAATCCTATGAATCACAACGAACGCATGAAATAGACATACTAGTATTTTCTTTCAGTCATCTTTTCATATATATTCAGACGGGCGATGGCTGAAAGATAATACCAGTATGTATATCTCATGCGTTTGTTATGATTAATAGGAATGAATAGCTTGAATGGCTAACATAGTCTCATGTAATCAATCCAAGCCAAAATTTAAGGAAGTTTTTGGAAAAATAAAGAAAATATCAAATGTCATTCTGAATTATACCCACTTTGCCTACTTCAGTAGACACACAGGAAAAAGCTTGGGTTAGATAAATACTTTCAGTTTCTAACATAAAATGTTCCTCCGAGACAATCAGCGATATCTAAAGCAGATGACAGCCATACACACTACTTACTACATTGCATTTCATTCGTATTTTAATTACTGTATGATCAAATTAGTCCAGAGCCAAAAGTACTGATATTTATATTTATACTCATGTAAAAAAATAATTGTACGATCATTGATATGTTATTGTCTGTATGTTGTACGCCATGAAATTAGTTAAAAGTTTTCCAATACAACTGTGTTGTTAAGTTTAAGGGAAAAGAAATTATGATAGAAAGTTTATTTTATATGTCGGTGTATGAAGAATTTTGTCCAGTACTGTAAGTGGACACCGACTTTATAGCTGGCACAGGGTAGTCACAGTCGGTGGTCACCGACACTCAAGAATAATTAAAATATGCCGAATGCTCGGTCTATGTCTACCGAACAGCGACCAGGGGCTCATTTCT
Organism: Leguminivora glycinivorella; assembly: GCF_023078275.1. Lineage (NCBI taxonomy): Eukaryota > Metazoa > Arthropoda > Insecta > Lepidoptera > Tortricidae > Leguminivora > Leguminivora glycinivorella. Next base: position 34,477,553 of record NC_062998.1, read on the forward strand.
CGAAGCTACAATTACAATTTACAAGTGGTAGTCAATGTCTAATATGACAAGTTGGAAAGGGAGTTCCGCTTGTAACTTGTAGCTTTCAGTTTTGAGAAATGGGCCCCTGGGGCCCGTTTCTCGAAAGGTACAAGCCTTGTATTACAAGTGCGCGAACTGTCAAATCGTATGGGTTGCCATGGAAACGCACTTGTAATACATGGCTTGTACCTTTCGAGAAACGGGCCACTGGACTGGCCGCATAGCCAACGTGCCAATCGTCTATGCTCCGTAGCGAAAGAAACTCAACTGCCATTGTCACACTAATATACACATCGTTTTATCGTTTCGCCATGTCTGTCTGTCCGTCCGTCCGTCCGCGGATAATCTCAGTGACCGTTTGCACTAGAAAGCTGAAATTTGGTACCAATATGTATGTCAATCACGCCGACAAAGTGCAAACATAAAAAGTGGAAAAAAATGTTTTGTTAGGGTACCCCCCCCCCTCCCTACACGTAAAGTGGGGAGTGATTTTTTTTCGTTGCTATCCTGTGTGATATATTGTTGGGTAGGTATTTAAAATCGTAATATTCATATTTTTGGAAATAATCGCTCCTAAAGGAAAAAAACCGGCCAAGAGCGTGTCGGGCCACGCTCAGTGTAGGGTTCCGTAGTTTTCCGTATTTTTCTCAAAAACTACAAAACCTATCAAGTTCAAAATAATTTTCCTAGAAAGTCTTTATAAAGTTCCACTTTTGTGATTTATGGTTCAAAAGTTAGAGGGGGGGGCGCACTTTTTTTTCCTTTAGGAGCGATTATTTCCGAAAATATTGATATTATCAAAAAAGGAACTTAGTAAACCCTTATTCATTTTTAAATACCTATCCAACAATATATCACACGTTGGGGTTGGAATGAAAAAAAATATCAGCCCCCACTTTACATGTAGGGGGCCTACCCTAATAAAACATTTTTTTCCATTTTTTATTTTTGCACTTTGTTGGCGTGATTGATATACATATTGGTACCAATTTTCAGCTTTCTAGTGCTAACGGTTACTGAGATTATCCGTGGACGGACGGACGGACGGACAGACAGACATGGCGAAACTATAAGGGTTTCTAGTTGACTACGGAACCCTAAAAAAGTGGCCCCCCCCCCCCTCTAACTTTTGAACCATATGTTTAAAAAATATGAAAAAAATCACAAAAGTAGAACTTTATAAAGACTTTCTAGGAAAATTGTTTTGAACTTGATAGGTTCAGTGGTTTTTGAGAAAAATACGGGAAACTATGGAACCCTACACTGAGCGTGGCCCGACACGCTCTTGGCCGGTTTTTTTTTAAAGTGGGACTTTTTGGGGAAATCAGAAACTATAGAATTAAGAAGATACATGGAAACTGCCTAAGGAAACATTATGTATTTTTTGTTGTTGAAGAAAAATTATAATATTGATGACTTTTATAAAGCAGATTGACGTAATTTCAGCAATTGCGTAGATCATTTTATTGCAACAGATAAATTACCTCAATCAGATTATCAAAAACGCCGAACAGTTCGGGTCCAACAAGTTTCTTCAAGATGTCTCTCCCAATTTCATACTCCTGTAATTTCTTTTTATATAATAGAATTTGTGTTTCTTCTTCATTGTGCAAGGCTTCCATCTGCTGCTTGTACCCGTCAATTCTAAAAGAAAAAACATAATCGATAAAATGTTATTCTAACTAGCTTAGGTCTTTTATTGTACACTGTACATTAAGATGGATATAAAAGATATTCTTAACAAGAATAATCTAGAAACCTGACATTAAAGTTTGAAATTGATTCTAGAAACTCGTATTTCCCTTTGTTACAATGCATTTTTTTCATCACACTTGCTAACATAAATGTCAAGTAAGTAGGTACAAGAACAAGAATAATTAACCTTGCCTTGGGTAATTATCCATTTTATTTGGTATCTTCGCGAAGCGTAAAAGACAAATACCATTTTTGTCACGCCAATATTGTCTGTGATTGAAAACATTCGATTCATGATGGGATGAAAAAAAAAGAACAGTTGTATACTATATATCATACTGAACATATTTAAATACAAGGTGTAACATGAGAAAACCAAATAATTTTAACAGCGTATTCCTGATCACATATATCTAAAATGTCATATACTCTTCCTACTTTTAGAGTATTAGCATTTAAAAAATAATAATAACATTATTTCTCGGTACAAATACAAAATGTCATTCTTTGAGAAAAAAATGTATTTTAAGTGCCACTTTTACGCACAACTTCTAAATTTTATGTGAAAATACATAAAAAAAGAGAGAGAAATAAAAAAAAATTGGCGAATTTTGCTGATTTCATTTATAACTTTCGGTTTCCTTGTGTTACAACGTGTATAATAAAGGCCGTAGCAGGATAAGGGAACAAAAAGTGCCCTTTATGATTAGGAGCTGGTTTTTTTTTTCTAAAGTTACTTACACTTAGTAGTACGATTGTGCAAAGTTTTGTTGAAAAATTCCCAATGGTTCAGTTAGCAGAAAAAAAAACAAATTCATGAAATATGATTTTTCTCTAAAAGTATTTAACTCTATCATACAATCTTTTTTTCATTTTGGGTAACTAAATAGTACTTATAACCTGGAAGAAATTTGAGTCTCTAACTATAATATTTCTGCAAAAAGTACGTAAGTCAACATTACAAATTATTTTTTTTAATTTCTGAAGGAGGGACCACTCTAAGTGATACTTCTAAAACAGCCTTATTTAATGATCTGTCAGTCATATAAGTTTGACAGTTAAAATCGAAAACCACTGGGAATTTTTCAACAAAACTTTGCATAATCATACTACTAAGTGTAAGTAACCTTAGAAAAAAAAAACCGGCCAAGAGCGTGTCGGGCCACGCTCAGTGTAGGGTTCCGTAGTTTTCCGAATTTTTCTCAAAAACTACTGAACCTATCAAGTTCAAATCAATTTTCCTATAAAGTCTTTATAAAGTTCTACATTTGTAATTTTTTTCATATTTTTTAAACATATGGTTCAAAAGTTAGAGGGGGGGCGCACATTTTTTTTCCTTTAGGAGCGATTATTTCCGAAAATATTAATATTATCAAAAAACGGTCTTAGTAAACCCATATTCATTTTTAAATACCTATCCAACAATATATCACACGTTGGGGTTGGAACGAAAAAAAATATCAGCCCCCACTTTACAAGTAGGGGGGATACCCTAATAAAACATTTTTTTCCATTTTTTATTTTTGCACTTTGTCGGCGTAATTGATATACATATTGGTACCAAATTTCAGATTTCTAGTGCTAACGGTTACTGAGATTATCCGCGGACGGACGGACGCACAGACAGACATGGCGAAACTATAAGGGTTCCTAGTTGACTACGGAACCCTAAAAACAGCTTCTAAACATTAAAGGGCATTTTTTCTTCCCTTATCCTGCTACGGCCTTTCTCAAAAATGGCGCAGTAATAAAATAAGTATGTTAACGTAAACAGTATTAAATTTTGCTCTGTATAATTAACTACTTAGCTTTTGCGCTGATGGTCTAGCGGATGAAACGCTGGTGGCCTAGCGGTAAGAGCGTGTGACTTACGATCCGGAGGTCACGGGTTCGAACCCCAATGAGTTTTTCGAAAATTATGTGCGAAATGTCATTTGATATTTGCTAGTCGCTTTTAGGTGAAGGAAAACGTCGTGAGGAAACCGGACTAATTCCAATAACGCCCCCCCCCCCCCATTTTAGGGAAGAGGGCGGGATTGGGGGGTTACAAAGAGACAAAAAGTAGCCGTAGTAACACTTTACCATTTATATTATTAATAGGTATAGTACGGATATGGATTATTACGTGTTTGATCAATAAAATATGATCTTCGAATATAATAAAAGGTGTAACTGCCGTCTAGGCCTGCGAATTTATAATGATGAAATATTATATTGGGTTGGTAAGAAAGTAATGAGCGATCGATTGAATTCCACATAAAATTTTTGAGAGAGTTCTAGAATCTTCTATGGTCGAAAGTATAAAAAGGGCGAGTCGCACAGTTTCTCGTCAGTCATTCACTAGCTGTCGCCGAGCTAATATAAGGAAGAAAATGGACGAATTAAAAGTGCATGTAAGGCATTGCTTACTATATGAATTTCAGTCTGGCCATTCAGCCGCCGAAGCAGTGCGTAATATATGTCAGCGTGTTGCTCCTGAAGTTGTGTCTGAGGCCACGGCGAAACGATGGTTCCAGCGGTTTCGTAGTGGCGACTTTTCATTATCAGATCAACCTAAGTCTGGTCGACCGGTGAAGATTGATGTAGCCAAATTAAAAACCTTAATTGAAGGAGATCCGAGGCTAACGAGTCGTACTCTTGCTACCGAGTTAGGCTGCTCTCATGTCACCATAGAAACACATTTACACGAGTTGGGAAAAAACTACAAATACAGGGTTTGGATACCGCACGAACTTGATAGAGATCAACTAAACCGCCGTGCCGATATCTACATACAACTTCTGTCTTTTCGCCGCACATTCAACTGGTTGGACCATCTTATCACTGGAGATGAAAAATGGGTCTTATATATAAATCACACACGCAAACGTCAGTGGCTAGCTCCAAACGAAAAAGGAATAAAGGCACCAAAAACAGAGCCTCACCCGAAAAAGTTATGCTGTCCGTTTGGTGGGATATTCATGGTATTATTCACTGGGAACTCCTACCAAGTAGAATGACTGTTACCGCATCAGTATACTGTAATCAGCTTGAAAATTTAAACCAAAAAATCTGTCAGAATCGTCCATAGCATGCTAAAGTTTTTTCTTACACGACAATGCTCGCCCACACATTGCAAAAGTGACTCGGCTAAAGCTATTGGAGCTAGGTTGGAAAGTGATACCTCATCCACCGTACTCTCCAGACTTGGCACCTACGGATTACGCATTGTTCAGATCGCTAAGCAATGCCTTGAATGAAAAAAAGTTCGATGATCAAGCCCATCTACGACAGTACATAGCTGAGTTTTTTGAATCTAAACCTAAGAACTTCTTCGCCGATGCTATTCATTCTTTACCAGAACGATGGAGACAAGTAGTAGATAACGAAGGCCGTTATATTTTTGATAAATGATTAAAATAATAAATTAAATAAAAATTACAATATTGGTTATGATTCGCTCATTACTTTCTTACCAACCCAATATTATCAGCAAGTGCGTTGAAAACAAATGAATAACAACAGAAAGGGTGTCCATGTAATACGTTTGCTATAAGTACATAGCTAAGTAGCTATAGTAGGGCTAAGGTCCCCGCCACAATACTAACTACATAATTCATCAAGTGTGGCCACAATACTTTATAGACCACACCCACCACATCAACAACACCGGTACTCAGAATATCGACGATTCGAGTTAAGGCTGATTATTCACTAGATCTAAGCTGTGTTAGGCATGTGATCTTACATAATGAAACAGCTTCATTCGTGGCTAGGTGAGGCCGATTGTGCCGACAGCATAGATCTAATGAAAAACAGCTTAACGCGTTTTAATCAAAACGGTAGCATTTTCTTAATTCGTACAAAAATACTAAAGTCGCTGCGCTCTTTATCTTTTAACGTGTACCGCTTCAGCTTTACTTTTAGTATAACTGTCAGTACTATTAACTCGATAAATTAAAAGGTTAGGATTTCATTCTTTCGATTTGTTAAAAAGTTTTTTTTTCGCACAGCTTTTTTTTTACATGGCTATGTGTTAAATAGTTTATTTGTCAAACAACACATGCCTCGGAAATCGACTTGGGATCCATCATGTAAATAATATATATCTTAAACATTTTAGTATCAGCTTAAGCACTAAATATTATTTGAAAGCATTTCAAATTCGCTCATAACAACATTATATATTTATTTACTTATACGCGCTATGCATAAAATAAAACATAAGAAAATACTTTTTAATTAAATACATATTCAACAAATCGATTTAAAGCATAATCGTAAAGTCAAGTGCAATATCAAAATAGTTACTAATATAGTCATGCAATGATATCTTAGGTCAAATAGCGATATGGCAAACCTTAATTCTCGCTGGACACAGCTTTCGCAGTGTTGCTCTGACACTTCAGGGGCATCGGGTTTCCGAATCTTGCTTGTTGCAGCTGAGAACAGAATCGATCGGCACCAAGCAAAACTCTAAATTAGCCAAGTATCATGAGTTGTCTTAGGAAAGTAGAACAATTGCATTTTTTTTAACCCAGCTCACATCTAAATTAAAGTTTATATTACTTATACCGAACTAAAAACTGACATAAAATGGTTACTTAAGATATTTTTTTCTCAAGGCAATATGAAATGTTGTAAATTCTATATTTCGTCTCGGAAATTAGTAAGTTACGAAATATTGTTATATACGTACATCAAAACTTAACATACACAGCAGGTTAACGACGTAAGCAGTATGCTACTAAAGTCAGGGTGTCCACTACTGGAAACCCGTATACCGTTAAAAAAATTCCCTGACTTATCCCTGACTTTCCATGACCATTTAAGAAAATTTCCCTGACCAAATTTTCATTCAACTATTACCACTTTTGCTTAGAGTTGCAAAAAAAAACGGTTTTTTTTCTGTCTTGAAAAAAAAAACCTGAAAAAAATAAGTTTTTACCGTACCTCAAAAAGGAAAAACGGTATCCTTATAGGATCACTCGTGCGTCTGTCTGTCCGTCTGTCACAGAATTTTTTTTTTCTGGAATATGTTTGTTTTCTAAAGTACGAAATAGTAAAATTTGCAAGGCAGTTCATACTTTTATACCTACGGTTTTTTTATCTTTATGTTAACTATTAAACTTTAATTTCTGGTTTTATAAAACTAACTTAACGAAATCTGTAGTTGGTAGTAAAGTTATCGCCATTTACTTTTGGCTATACCAGTGCCGGCCCGTACACTCTATCAGGGTAGAGTGAGTTTGAGTTTCGGCGCCCTTGGGTAGTCTACGCTAGAAAAAAACATCGCGAGCGCAGCGAGCGCGAAAATTTTTCCACTTTTATACGTCCCTGGGGCTGATAGTAGTTATTATGTACATAACATAGGAAACAAAATGGAGTACCTAGTCTATCAGAGCAGAGTAGGTAGTTATGAGCAAGTTGCGGAAACTTTCCAAAAAATCTTAAATTTCATGAAACTTTCACGAAAAATAAAGGGAATTAAAATCGATGAAATGGATAATACTAAACGCGAGCGAAGCGAGCGCGAAATTTTTTCTTTGTTGTCAGCGTCGCGTCGGGATGCCCAGTTAGGTGTTTTGCCACTACATGCCTTTAGGTTTCCAAGTGTTTTGAAGTTCTCTCATCGTCACGCTTATTATCCTCCTATGCTCCTTTGACTCATACAAAATTGCGCCTCTATGTGACGTTATGCGCCATTGGCTTTATGACGAACTCCGCTTTGGATTGTCTGATAGATACTTAAATTTGGACAGCGACGTAACTTTGTCTTTGTCGTTTTCACATCGCCCTAGCAAAAGCAAATTATGAATGTTATATATGGTGACATTGTGGTGCAACTTTCCAGTTAATCTGAATCACAATAACTCAATTTATTCCCGACCCTCTTCGCCATTTTGGAATATGTGGGTAGGGCACGCAATGTAAAAAAAAATCTGGATTTTTCCACATTTACAATTTTGGGCCGGATAAGGTCAGCTAGAGCATGAAGATATCTCTGACATCTCTCATTAGCAATCACTGGGATGGAGGCCAGGTACTATACATGTAATGAAAAGTCTAAAGTGACAATTTTAAGTTGCCTTAAAATCACTACCGGGAATCGATCTTTGCTGTCATGGATGTGGTCAACCCAAGAAATCATATTATTTTTTAATACTTTTTGATTTTTTTTCTTGGTGCCAAGTTTTTCCCTGACCTCCAAATCATTTCCCTGACTTTCCCTGACTTTCCATGACCACTATGAGCTTCCCTGACTTTTCCCTGACTTTCCCTGACTTTCCAGAAAGTGGACACCCTGTTTGTAGACTAAAACAGATGTCTTTTTTTATTTTGGATTAAAAATAAAATATAGTTTGTTTGGGTTTTAATGTAGTTTGTCCTTTACCTACATTGACTGTTTTTTCTTTGGCTTCTACAGGAATCTTAGGTCTCTCGAGGAAAGGTCTTATTACTCCCAGACATTTGGTGAGCAAATCGAACCCGGCCAGACGTTACGTTATGTTTATTAGCAATTAAATAAAGACATGTTTATAATTTTGTCGCGTTGCGTATGTTATGTGGCCGGGGTCGCACGCGTAGCGAAATTCAATAGTATACTTCTATATTATACTTGCTTTAAAGGTTTAAACGTTCACCAGTAAGCCCAGACAGTGGTTTGTAACTCCGAGGCAGTATAGTTTATAACTCTTTGATTCGGTTCGGAATGATCCTTCAAACGCCAAGCGTCAACAGATGTGACCAATACGTCCAATACTCACAATACTCGCCACATTGGATGCCCGGATACGAGTTTTATTACTCGGTATTTGATGGCTGTGCAAAATTGGAGCTTCCAATGTGCGTATTAATTTCGAATCTTTGTATAAACGTGATTACATTGTTTGTTTATTTTCCAATGACCTGAAGGGACGTGTTGGCGATCAAAGGATCAAAGTAGATTCTAGTAATGCCTGTGGTTTAAGATTCAGTGAATAACGTATACTTTTTTTAATTATTTACACTTCAATCACGGACTGACTTCAATACTAATATTTGCAAGGATTTTTGTTTTCATTTATAACGCAATACTACATGTATCATAGGTTTCCATTAATGAAACTACTGCACTGCAACTTGGTGACGAAAGATCTTTTAAGTAGTGCCAGTCGAAGTATAAAATACCTTGCCGGTCAGCGCTTATAGTAGCAGCATCGTTAATAATAGCATAAATAAGCGCCAACCATTGTAAGGCGCCTTTACTCGTGGACCGTCACATTAACAATATTTCTAAGAGCTTACACCACAACACACTACTTTAGTGAAACACTAAAAGTTAGTTAAGAATTTTCATTTATTTTTTGCGTTGCGGCATAGAATCTGGTAACCTACTTATAAAAGCTTGCGGCGTATGAAGCGCCATTAATAGAATATATCAAGATGTCAAGCGCTTAGTATTTTTAGCGTGTCTGCAATGATTAGACGTTCAGTGAACTTACAAAAGTAATTTATCGTCAGTCATTAAAAAAATACGGAGAAATATTTGAATGAACCATATTACCGACTAGATTGCATTCTGCCTTTAAAACATGATATTCATGTTTTCTTGCGAAAGCATAGTATAGGCGATCTTTAGCCACTAATTAGCGTTCGCTATGTTGCGTATATATATGTTTACTTAATAGAATGACACTTTTATATCGCTGAGCAAACCTAAATCGATATACTGATCTGTTAGAGACATTACTCCGTTTAGTAAAAAAGGTTTGATTAATTTTGTGGTTTTGAATGAATAAATAAACAAGTAAGAAAGAAGTGAGACGTACCGTTCCCGTTCGTGTCCACTTTTCTTTTTAAAGGGCCATTGTTGGTGGGCTGCATGTGCGAGGGCAGAGGCGGCGGTGGCTTAGATGGGTCAAACCTGTTTATTAACAACACAAAATAAAATTACAAATAGTTTTTTATGTGACTGGCGAATAATGTCAAGCATTAAAACGAGCCACCGGGCAAGTTTCATCATAATAAGATAACACGAGTGTTTTAATGTCTAATTATGTACAGTTGCATTACATAACTGTATCTACATTCATATAATAAGTTTTCTACAATATGTACAGACTAGCTTTTGCCCGCGGCTTCTTTCGCGTTAAATTCGAAAATTACGGAATGCGCCATTACAAACTTCCACCTCCCTATAGGGAAGTGGGGGGTTAGAAAGAGACAAAAAGTAGACTACGTCACTCTTCATCCCTTCAACTATCTCCACTTAAAAATTACGTCAATTCGTCTCTCCGTTTTGCCGTGAAAGACTGACAAACAAACAGACACACTTTCCCGTTTACAATTTTAGTATGGATGTAGCCTAAATTCATAAGAGATTAACTGAGGAGTGTCTTTTCAAAAGGGCTTATTTCCATTTTTTCTTTTTTTTAAACTATGAATGCAGTTGCTCTTAGTATAGAAAAGTACGCGTTGTTTTGAGATAAAAGTTCAAAAAATCTCGCCTTGATCTTTAAAAAAAAGATTAACATCAAAGTTTAGAACACATTTTGAAAAATGTGTAATGATTATTTATGTGGATAAACCAATGTATGTATTACAACAACATTCATATCAACTAACGTTAATACAAATCCAAAAATAAAATAAAACTATTTTAAAATATTGGGTTGGTAAGAAAGTAATGAGCGAATCATAACCAATATTGTAATTTTTATTTAATTTATTATTTTAATCATTTATCAATAATATAACGGCCTTCGTTATCTACTACTTGTCTCCATCGTTCTGGTAAAGAATGAATAGCATCGGCGAAGAAGTTCTTAGGTTTAGATTCAAAAAACTCAGCTATGTACTGTCGTAGATGGGCTTGATCATCGAACTTTTTTTCATTCAAGGCATTGCTTAGCGATCTGAACAATGCGTAATCCGTAGGTGCCAAGTCTGGAGAGTACGGTGGATGAGGTATCACTTTCCAACCTAGCTCCAATAGCTTTAGCCGAGTCACTTTTGCAATGTGTGGGCGAGCATTGTCGTGTAAGAAAAAAACTTTAGCATGCTGTGACGATTCTGATAGATTTTTTTGGTTTAAATTTTCGGGTGAGGCTCTGTTTTTGGTGCCTCTATTCCTTTTTCGTTTGGAGCTAGCCACTGACGTTTGCGTGTGTGATTTATATATAAGACCCATTTTTCATCTCCAGTGATAAGATGGTCCAACCAGTTGAATGTGCGGCGAAAAGACAGAAGTTGTATGCAGATATCGGCACGGCGGTTTAGTTGATCTCTATCAAGTTCGTGCGGTATCCAAACACTGTATTTGTAGTTTTTTCCCAACTCGTGTAAATGTGTTTCTATGGTGACATGAGAGCAGCCTAACTCGGTAGCAAGAGTACGACTCGTTAGCCTCGGATCTCCTTCAATTAAGGTTTTTAATTTGGCTACATCAATCTTCACCGGTCGACCAGACTTAGGTTGATCTGATAATGAAAAGTCGCCACTACGAAACCGCTGGAACCATCGTTTCGCCGTGGCCTCAGACACAACTTCAGGAGCAACACGCTGACATATATTACGCACTGCTTCGGCGGCTGAATGGCCAGACTGAAATTCATATAGTAAGCAATGCCTTACATGCACTTTTAATTCGTCCATTTTCTTCCTTATATTAGCTCGGCGACAGCTAGTGAATGACTGACGAGAAACTGTGCGACTCGCCCTTTATATACTTTCGACCATAGAAAATTCTAGAACTCTCTCAAAAATTTTATGTGGAATTCAATCGATCGCTCATTACTTTCTTACCAACCCAATAATAACATTTACGCTACAAAGCCACAACAAAAGGGCTTAATTCCCAAGAGTTCGCATCAAAAGTGCTTAATTCTCAAAAACATATGGTAAATAAATATTTATTTAGGTACACATGTTGCGTTTGATGTAATCATAGCATTAACGTCAACTTACAATATTACAATCTTGCAAATTAAATATTAATTTCAAAATCAATACCGTGGAATTATGTTTTTCTCGATTTCCCAAAAAAAGTGGAAATAATCCCTTTTGAAAAGATACTCCTCAACTATCAGTTTACTTAATATTGTCTTCGGTTACCGCGATAGTTACTCATGAAATAAAACTATGGAAACGGATTAAATCGCGTATAATGAATATAAGAATATGTATGTATGATAGAGAGGATGGCTTTACTTTACCACCGGCTTGGGATCCAGTAGTACATCTGATAATGGAACAAGCACGACGAAGGCTGTGAGGCATTTGTGTTGTATGGTGTTGGACATTTGCAGTTTGTTTCTTTGTCAATTTTGTGTAGATTAATTGGTTAATTATTTTTTAACAGAGTAATGGTAAATTTTTTTGAATATTGTATAACTAGCTTTATTAATAGTGTGTGAACCTGCCTTAGAAATCTATATTATTTGTGGTCATGGTTCGTTAATATTTCTTGTAAGTGGGTAGCTTTTGCACTTTTTAATTTTTCCTCAGTCACCCGTTGACCACGAACGCTGTAAAGAGTTCGAAACGTCGGGATGTATTTTAAATTCATTATACGCGATTTAATCCGTTTCCATAGTTTTATTTTATCAGTTTACTTTTCAAACGTTCGATATGTGAAACATAACTTCCGAGTTCCGTTTAGTTCTCTAAATACATAAAGTCAAAAAGATACGTTTATGTTTCATTAAATGCTGAATTTCTGATTGGACTCGTTTTGATACATACCAGACCAAGATTTAGTACTAAGAACCCGTACAGCAAGTAATTTTTAAGTTTGGCACTAACTACCAGAGGGTAATTAATTTAAAAAAATAAGCAGCAACGTATCGAGTGCACCTATTTGAAAGTTATCACTGGTCACAGTTTTTGCATCAAGACAGCTATATACGGCGTATTGACCAAAAAAAAATAGCTATTCTCGTAAGGCCCACCATACTTATAGTTAGTTTTCCATTTTGAATTTGAACCTTGTTCTATAAGTAAATTGGTGAGAATTTCGTTTGTTTCAAAAAGCAATGTAACAATGGAAATTCTACTTTGTTTGGTTCATGGAAGATTCAAATTAAATTGCAAAACTATGTACATTGTAATGTACATTGGGCCTTACGAGTCTTATGTTCCGTAGGGCTTAATACAAATGACCCATTAAATATGCGGTAATATAAACAAATACACACTATGTATTAAATTTACACTACATTTTAAAGTGCAAAGGCCATGCCAGGATAGCTAAGTGAATCTGCCCCCAGCGAGTTTTGGCTTGTATTTTTTTTATTGATTTGTCTTTGTATTATCGAGTTGCCAAATTTCAGCTCCCAAAACTTCATTTTAGTAATAAAAAAACGAAATAATATGTTTTTTTTTCCCTGGGCGGCCGATTTTGACGTGCGTAATGACAATAGGCAACTTGACTGTACTTAAAATAAAATATTTTATACCATGCATGAAATAAAGCTTCAGATAATTATAAGAAAAAACCGGCCAAGAGCGTGTCGGGCCACGCTCAGTGTAGGGTTCCGTAGTTTTCCGTATTTTTCTCAAAAACTACTGAACCTATCAAGTTCAAAACAATTTTCCTAGAAAGTCTTTATAAAGTTCTACTTTTGTGATTTTTTTCATATTTTTTAAACATATGGTTCAAAAGTTAGAGGGGGGGGACGCACTTTTTTTCCTTTAGGAGCGATTATTTCCGAAAATATTAATATTATCAAAAAACGATCTTAGTAAACCCTTATTCATTTTTAAATACCTATGCAACAATATATCACACGTTGGGGTTGGAATGAAAAAAAATATCAGCCCCCACTTTACATGTAGGGTACCCTAATAAAACATTTTTTTCCATTGTTTATTTTTGCACTTTGTTTGCGTGATTGATATACATATTGGTACCAAATTTCAGCTTTCTAGTGCTAACGGTTACTGAGATTATCCGCGGACGGACGGACGGACGGACGGACGGACGGACGGACGGACAGACAGACATGGCGAAACTATAAGGGTTCCTAGTTGACTACGGAACCCTAAAAACAGGGACAGAAGATATTTTTAACTCCAATTTATATTTTATAATTCAGATAGAAATATATAAAGTAAATCAGTTGACCGTGACGTCACTCAATTCGAATTCATATTACTTAGTCAGTTCTAAAGTTCTGTCACAAAGGTTTTAAGTGATAAAAACTTTATTGATAGATATTTCTTACTATGCATATGCATGGTTTGAAAGCTCGTTTCATACTGAATAAATTGCAATATTACTTAAAGTACTTTGCTGTCGCAGTTTCGCGTGGTTCCTTGTAACATCCGAAAATTTGGTAAAAAAAACAAGTCAAGAAACACGCGACCTCTTCCGGACGTTTTTATTTATTTTTGGTTGGCTTAATATGCTTTAATGATACTTATTATAAACGCTGGGTCTTTTATCTTTAAGTTTGTATATGATTTTTGTGAATTACATACATACATACAATCACGCCTGTATCCCATAAAGGGGTAGGCAGAACACATGAAACTACTAAAGCTTCAGTGCCACTCTTGGCAAATAAGGGGTTGAAAGAAAATGAAACTGTGGCATTGCAGTGACAGGTTGCCAGCCTCTCGCCTACGCCACAATTTAACCCATATCCGCCTTCTACGACACCCACGGGAAGAAAGGGGGTGGTGAAATTCTTAACCCGTCACCACACAGGCTACACACAGCTTACACAGCTACACAGCTTAGGCTCACAGGCTTGTGAATTAAATGGACAATATTGCTACTGTACAACGTTTTGTTGCACATTCCCGTTGATGATTGTGAAATCTAAGCGTTTTACTGAAAAGTACCCAAGTTCTAAAGGTTACTAGCAGACTTAAAGATTTCTAGGAAAATGAAATACCAGTAATTCAATATGCCCAAATTCAGAGAACTCATACTAAAAAAATAATTATTTTATTTGGCTAATGTAACAATGTTTTTTTCTTCCTTTTGCGAAGTCTATTTTTCCGCGTGCTGACGTCTATCGACAAACTCAAAGTAATCAAGGATTCTTAAAAATCACGATCTACATTTTCGATCGTTTATATCATATTTTAATAAGTATAAAACAGGTTTTGATATCATGTATTTTTTATTGAATAAAAACCTTTAGGTATATACAATTTTATCAGTTAAAGCATTTGTGACAGAACTTTAGGACCGACTAAGTAATTCCATATTAGCAAGTCGTTCAAAATATTGACAGTTCTTAAAAAGAAGCTGATTTGACTAGGAGGAAAGTAGCCTATTATATAATATTAATTATGTGTTATATTGTCATACAAATAATAATGACATTATAAAGAATGGAGCATAATAATTAATAATAGAATGGATAATAATGGAGCATAATATAATGGAGCTTAAGGCATTAAGTCCGCCATTTGTACAATTTTATGTCGTGCAATAGTCTAAATAAATAAATAAATGGAGTATAGACTTTGCTGAAATTGCATAAGTCATGGTTTTATATTTGACGATTTTTTTTTTGTATGCCATCTTTAATTTCCGGGGAGGGGGGAAAGGGCCACAAAACTGGTTGGCACCATCTGTTTATAGGATGTCTGGGATCGATACAATATATATCAGAAGTCAGATTGAGGTCTGCTATTTTTACAAACATCTCCTTGGAGCCTGCTCTACATCTTTCCGAGCAAATTTCCTCGGGCGAGGCAAACGTGCACGCTTGAGCACGGACGTTTTCCTCGTGAGGCGTGGGGCCAGTGTGGACCCGGCTATCAAGGTTTGATTTTTAAAGTTGGTTTGATCATAAAAAAAACCTTCCAGTACTTTTTTGCCGAATAAGGAGAACATTGCTGCGCATAATGGTGAAAATACGATATTAGGTACTTATATACAATTTATACTTTAAAAAAAACTTACTTTTCTGGCACTACAACCGCCGGCTGGGTCACGGAAAATAATGTCTGTGGCATTGCTGAAAATAAAGATGATATTCTCTTAAAATTCCAATTTAATTATACATTTATTGTTTCATCATTTCACACTGGACGAAGATATTAGGTAATTTATGTTAACTGAAGCACTCAACTCAGTATAAGTTACGAATAAAAGACTACGATGTTTGCGTGACGCATGTATTACAATTAATATTCTCATATCATGACATTAAAATACAAATCGTCACAAAGTAATCAGCTGACGAAAAAAATATTGCTTAGAAATGCATCTTCATACATGTTAAGTGGTACATTTTATAGGGGTAAAAACTAGTTGCCACAAAGTAGGATGGTAACAGCAGGAAGTTATTTAGTGTAGGTAGTTGTTATTTTAAGAACTTGACTCGTAACGAATTCGCTAAATTCGAAACCGTGTTAACAGTACCAAAGCCGGTCGAATCAAAGTTTGTTTTTCTATAATGTGTTAAAAAAGTGTTTAAAAATTATGATTTTTTTAATATTTTAGGTTGCTTGTCGTTGGTGTCATTATCAATGAACGAATTTCTTAGACACTTCGTCCTATACCGGTTAATAGGTCAATATTGCGGGACTTCGTTAAATTAACTATTTCGTCCCGATTTCGAGAGCACTGGCTTCTTAGCTATCGTGGATGATATCCAGCTGTTGTCGGAATAAAGTTGAAAGATCGTATTATTAACCCTTTGACCGTCGTTGTCCGGTATAGAAGACAACGATAGTACGATACACTAGCGCCGCCGTCTTGTATAGAAGACAAAGACTAAATGGTAAAATAATGGAAATTGGAATCTCTTTTGTACTCATGTCAACTTCTTGACCCTTTGTTTTTTCATACATTTACTTTTTAATCAGCCATATGAATCCATTGTTTCATAATAAAGGATTTAAAAAATATGCTTAATTTCTACGACTTCGGTGCCACTGTCGCCGTTGGCATGTATAAAAGACAGCTAGGGATGGAAAAGTTCAATCGATATGGTCTGGTTTTATTTAAGCATTATGCACTTAATCGCCATTAACATATTTACACTCAGTTCAGCCTTACTTGTCCAATCATGTAAACAAACACTGCTGGAAAACATTATCTCAATTTTCTCTGGAATTATACATTAACCATCACTTAAAATGTTATTATACACTTAAATAAACTTACAAAATATTGAAATCAGCCAAAAAACCACTGAATAATATCATTTCTAGAACGATTTCATCAATAATTATAATTACGAACGGATGACATAAAAACTCCTGACATTACGAAGTCTAGATTGTCTATGAGTCGCAATGTTGGGATGACAACTTATCGTTTTGAACGATCTATATTAACGTTAGAGTTTGTATAGCTTGGAAAAAATGCGTTGATATTAACGATTTTCATCAATAATTATAATTACGAACGGATGACATAAAAAACTCCTGACATTACGAAGTCTAGATTGTCTATGAGTCGCAATGTTGGGATGACAACTTATCGTTATGAACGATCGATATTAACGTTAGAGTTTGTATAGCTTGGAAAAAATGCGTTGATATTAACTCCTTACAATAATTTATCAGATTTTTAACCGACTTATTTACGTCGATGGAGGAGGTTCGGTATTCACTTATGTTCACCGATGACTCCGAGAGCCATGATCCGATTTTAATCATGTTTCTGAAGAAAGCGAAAGTGAGACAAGCCTTTTTCCCAGGATTATTGCAAATGTGACGAAAAAGAATTAAATGTTGGTTTTAACATAGATATTGAGTGACGTAAAATTGAAAATCCTCTGATGACGTCAGCAGCGAAATTATCGTTAATACATCATTTTATCGACACTTCCAATCCCTAGTAATTGTCTTTGACCATATTTGACATTTCGTTTGTTTACTATATTGGACAAGTAAGGCTGAACTGACTTTAGGTACATAAATACCACGGTGCGCTGGTACACCAGCGTGGTATTTCAATTCACACTTCGGAACAAAGGACGCTGCCGCGCCGAACGTTCCTTTCTTTCCCCTTTAATATTAGTATATTTTTTTCTGTCTGGATTTTGAATACTTCGATGCAATTTGACGTACATATTGACGTTTTTATATTATTATACTGTTTGAATTGAAAGTCGATATTCCCTTTTCAGTATTCAGTATTCAGTATTCATTTAATCATTGCTTTGTGTGTACATAAGATCTTATAAATGGTATTAGACTCAACACAACCCTGTAAGGGCACTGCAATAAAGTAACAAACTAAAACTAAGTAACTAATAACACTATATACAAGATTACTATACAATACAATATATGTATTTACATTTATACGGCCGGCAATGAAGCTATATTATATTATATCATAGGGTGACAGCAGAGAGCGCGACGTTTAATTTAGTCATTTAATTAGATATTGTTCTTATACTCTAAATATTCTTTTACAGAATAGAATGCGTTGTCTACAAGGAATGCTTTCAAAATTTTTAGGAACTTATTATAGTTTTGTTCATTTTTTATGTAGTTTGGTAGGTTATTATAAATTTTTATTGACATAGGATAGGGACCATTTTTGTGAATTATTAATTTTGATGGAGCTTGGAACAAATTATTTTTGAAGCGAGATTCGAATCGTCGGGGCATATCTCCAAGTTTAGTGTAGAACTCAGAGTGCGTTTTAACAAATTTACATAATTCGAAAATGTATAGGCAAGGTACTGTGAGAATTCCTAGATTTCTATAATGAGGCTTGCTACTATCAGGTAGCTTGATATTCGCCAAGATTCGAACGCATTTTTTTTGGAGAATTAGCAAGTCTTGTGCGTTTGTACTGTTTCCCCATAAAATTATAGCATAGCAAAGCCATGCTTGGGTGAATGCAGCGTAAGCTGTGAGAGCAGTTTGTAAATTAGTGGTCTTTTTTAATTGTCTTAGGGCGTAAATAAATTGGCTAACTTTTGTTTTTATTTTTTCGACATGGTCTTTCCAATTCAAATGAGAGTCAATTGTTATGCCGAGAAGTGGGAAGGAGGGCACGCATTCTATTTTTTTATTTCGGAACTCAAAATCTATGTCTAATTCTTGTTTTTGGTGGGGCCTGAATTGCATTATTTTAGTTTTTTCAAAATTGATTTCTAGGTTGTGGTCTTTTGTCCAGTTTATAATGTTAGTTATTTTCTCCGTTAGTTTTTCATTAAGGTTTATACTGCCGTCACATGATAACAACAACGAAAAATCATCCGCGAACATTACACATTTTTCATCAAGAGATTTTGGAAGGTCGTTAATGTAAATGATGAACAGCAGACAGCCGAGCACGCTGCCTTGTGGTCTTTTTTAATTGTCTCAGGGCGTAAATAAATTGGCTAACTTTTGTTTTTATTTTTTCGACATGGTCTTTCCAATTCAAATGAGAGTCAATTGTTATGCCGAGAAGTGGGAAGGAGGGCACGCATTCTATTTTTTTATTTCGGAACTCAAAATCTATGTCTAATTCTTGTTTTTGGTGGGGCCTGAATTGCATTATTTTAGTTTTTTCAAAATTGATTTCTAGGTTGTGGTCTTTTGTCCAGTTTATAATGTTAGTTATTTTCTCCGTTAGTTTTTCATTAAGGTTTATACTGCCGTCACATGATAACAACAACGAAAAATCATCCGCGAACATTACACATTTTTCATCAAGAGATTTTGGAAGGTCGTTAATGTAAATGATGAACAGCAGACAGCCGAGCACGCTGCCTTGTGGTATAGAGTCCGACACGGGCTGGACGTCTGACCTGATAGTGCTAAATTTCTTCCCAACGTTCTGCCATATTTTATTAGTGATATTTGGGACTGATTGCTACGATTTAAGATTGATAGAATATGTATTTATTATTCCTTAAATTAACACTTGACACAGTCTAGCTAATATTGTTAATTTTGTATTTTTTAAGTAGATTTGTTTGGCGAATGTTAATACTTTTATTTTTTTTTTACTTTTTGAAATAAGTCCCGGTAAGGTGCCTTGTATGTCTGCCTGCACACAGTTCGCGCGTCTCTAAACTTACGTTTATAAAGTTTACGTTGCGACTAGCGCTTACGCCGTTGACATAGATGCTATTATTACTGAACTCGTGCGTAAACAGTATTTGTCAGTCCGAACTAAAGACGAGCCATGCGCGCCGTTGGCATGTATAAAAGACTACTCGTACAGACTAGTGCGGTGATATTACTACATGAATCGATAATGTTTAGTGGTTGTTTTTCATGATAATGTCCTTCATTTTCAACATTTTTTTGTATAATCAATCTGTTTCGTTTGGAATTTTTGAGAGAATCTAATCTAAGAAGATTTCTACCATTCATTTTAAGTATCGATATCACTATTTGCAATCCCTAAACGTTTTATCAGTCATTTACGTAAAATTTGGTCTAGCGTGTGAGTGAACGTCTTGGCGGACAGGGCCCGGCGGCCAAAAGGTTAAATATGCAAACAGCAAAACCTGCTAACAGATTCTTTCAGTAATTTTTACTGTAGTGGTTTCTATAGAAAAGTAACCAATGCCAGATAACTAATACCGCATCGAATCGACTGAATTCCTGGTAAAGTAGATATTTGGAGACATGTCTACATTTTCATTGTTTCACAGGAATCGTAAAGAAATTGCCTCAACTCGTAAAAAACGTCAACAGGAATCAAGCTTGTGACGTTGTGACAGCAATTTGTCGCCGAATTATTTTCAGCGTTCACTTTAATTTTATTTATCTAGTTGAGAATTACTTTTCAAAAAGATTCTAATATAATTTGTGATCCTGGAAATTCTAATAGTGGAATGTATGTGTAAAGTAAGCTAGAACTTATCCACGAAAAAGCACTCTGAATTTGGCGAATTCGTTAAGAGTCAGTCCTTATATGAAATAGCCAGATGCTGTTCAAACTACATAGTTTGAAAGAGTTACCACTGGGAACAGGTGAAAATATTCAGTGTTACCACTGGCAGTAACTTGGTGGTAATAGTAACTAGTGGGAATAGGTACTCATAATGACTGATGAGAATAGCCAGTTAGCAAAATTCTAAAAATGTTCAGCAAAGGGCAAAGGTATGGTAAGTAATAACGTCATAGTTAGTATCTAAATATTTACATATCCAGAGAGTAAAGTCCACTATTTCTCTTAAGAGACGTCTTAGATAACTCACCAGAGTAAGGTGTGGGTACCGGGCGAAGTTGCGAAACGCCTGGCGTGGGAGTGGACGGCAGAGGGAGCTGCTGGGCTGGTGGAGCAGAGGGGCCCGCTGCGTGCCGGGGCGGCGACGACGAAGGCGGCGGTGGAGGCGGCGCGGTCGCCACCGGCAGCAGCCCCGCTTGTGGCGGTGGCAGCGGCGGCCAAGGAGCAGGCGGCGGTTGCGTCATGTACGACTCGCTGATGAACATCGCTATTTGTGGAATCGTCTCAGCATTTGCGGCATTCGATTGCATGTTGGAGGCGGCAGCGGCCGAGGCGGCGTGTTTCTCAGCTAGAACCCGAGGGATTTGACCAGTTGCAAGAAACGTATTTTGCTCTTCTTTGGTAGCGTGAAGAAATTTACAGTTTTTACGTGTACAGCCGTTTCGATTTTGATAGTCGTGGCAAAATTGTAAGACCTCTTTCATTCTATCTGTATCGAGCTCATGGCGATATTTGCACTGCCCATATTTGGTGCAATTGCCTCTAATGTATTCACGGCAGCATCTCACCAGCGCTTTGAGAATTTCTTGATCCAGAATCGGCAGCAGACGTTGACGATAGTTGCTGAGGTAGCATGAGGCAACTAAAAAAATACAATTACCTACGCTATAAAACCCTCAATGTTTCAGAGAAAATATTATTTGAAAAAAAGTATATTAATATTTATTTTATCAATGGTAAGTAAAGTATGCAATATTAGACCATTTGTGCTAGTGTCAAAAGATACCTAATGTACAAAAAGTTTCTTGAAAAATCACATAACTGGCTAAAAAAAATTGATTTCCAAACTGGCACAGTACATTTTCCACCCTTAAGTTAAATGCTCACCTCACTTTGAAGGCAATATCTTAACTTCTGAACAAAGTGAACCGCCACAAGGACCCAGCTTAGTTGCTCCAACAGCTCATAGTTGACTAGTCACATGTCCGTCAAGATGTTCAATTTTTTTTCGATAGGTCAGTTCTTGTAACTGCGACATCTGTGGAATGGTAGGTTTATCATAGAGTGCATTGGACATTACAGCTCACAATGGCTCATAATGTCACCCTAATCTAAATCTATGATATAGTTGTTTTCAGGAACATTCTTTGTAACCTAACATAACATGAGTGACCAAACCAAAGGTTGGAAAGGGTTTATTAACCTTATAATATAATGTAAAACATGTCATATTATTTGACAACCGGTCTGGCATAGCGCATAGTGGCTCTGCCTAAGCTGTGGTCTTGGGTTCGATAACTGGTAAGGGCATTTCTTTGTGTGCTGAGCACAGATTTTTTCAAATTAATTTAAACTATAATTATAATGAATTATTATTTAAGGATCAAGATGGAATGTGTGGAATGGAGACGGAAAAGTGGGAAAAGACTGAATGATGGTGATTTTTAGTAAATGTTTTAGGCTGATTTTTTCAGAGTTCGTAATTATTTTATCATAGTGGTTTCACAAATAGTGAACCTTTCTAATAATAGTAAAACTATTCATGTAAAATTAACCAATAATGATATACTTATATATATGTCGAAGGGAAATGGCCAAAACAGAGATTTCATCAAATCTCTAAGGGATATGATCAAATCACGCAAGATGCCAAAATGGCGAATCCATTTCATCATTTATCTAGAAAATTTCAGTCATTTGACTAAATCCCTGACTCTGTTTAGTGAAATCACAAAATCGGCCAATAGACACGCCACGTTTCGTCATTTCACTAGATTTGTTTAGGGATTTGATAAAATCCCTGAATCACGGCAGTAAGTTGCCGAAACGAACTCAAAATGTCAATTTCTTTTAACATTTCGCTAAACGAATTTAGGGAAATGATAGTCTTAACTGAAATATGGTATACATATAATAAATATGGTGATTTGATCAAATCTCTGGACAGGTTTCGTCGCGAAATGATAAAACAAGTTGACTTTATAAGCTCGTTTCATCAACATACTGTTGTGGTGATTTTATCAAATCGCTAAACAAATCTAGTGAAATGACAAAACGTGCCATGTCTATTGGGCGATTTTGTGATTTCACTAAACAGAGTCAGGGATTTAGTCAAATGACTGAAATTTTTTAGAGAAATGATGAAATGGATTCGCCATTTTGACATCCTGCGTGATTTGATCATATCCCTTAGAGATTTGATCAAATCTCTGTTTTGGCCATTTCCCTGCGACATATATATATATACAGGGTGCCCGGTAATTAATGGACAACCTTTTAACCACCACGAGGGCACCTTATACTGGTCCAGAAAATCGACTTTAAGGTTTAGTAAAAGTCGCCTGGTTTTCGAGATTTTCACACTTTTTAAAATTTTAATGGATATTAATGGACAACCTTTTAACCACCAAGAGGGCATCTTATACTGGTCCAGAAAATCGACTTTAAGGTTTAGTAAAAGTCGTCTGGTTTTCGAGATTTTCACACTTTTTAGAATTTTAATACAACATAAAATTTAAAAAAATGTGAAAATCTCGAAAACCAGGGGACTTTTACTAAACCTTAATGTCGATTTTCTGGACCAGTATAAGGTGCTCTCTTGGTGGTTAAAAGGTTGTCCATCAATTACCGGGCACCCGGTATATAAGATTTAGCCTATTTAATTTTTAACACTCTTTTAGTATTCAAATTAATGTTAAATATTTTTTAATTAATTTTCCTGGAGTCAGAAAATCGTTGTAGTCTAGGACATAATATAAATTTCTCGTTAAACGAAAAACATATGCATTGAATTAGGCGTAAAATATTCGTTAGTTCAGAAGTTGTTCGGAAGTTCAGAGGATGTGACTATTCATAAGTAAATATAGGGATTTTACTGTAAACACATATAAAGCAATAAACAAACCTGACCATACACTATACAGTAATTGCATAAATTCACCAGAACTAGATAATAGTTATTTCCCAAATACCAATAATAGACTAAAGATACCCATGATGGTTTGCTCAGAAATTAATTTTGTATAATTTGTATATTTAATAGGGCCAATATGCAAGCCATGAGGGCTTCAAAAATAACAAGGAATAAATAGTCTCATTTCACATTTGCCTGTCAAATGTTAAATGACAGAAAAAGAAACTGTCTTGTACAGTTCTATAACAATAAACTGTGAGACAGGTCTAGCCATAAATAATCTGTTTTCTTGATTGTTCAGTGTTGATGTTGTTAAGTTATTAAGTGTTGAGCCAACCCCATCACTATTTTATAATTTAAGGAACAAAAATCTACGCTATAGGAATTGTCCTGTATGGAAGTGAGTGCTGGGCCACCAAGACGAATGATGAGAGAAGACTGCATGTGAATGAAATGAGAATGTTGCGATGGATGTGTGGTGTGACAAGACTGGATAGGATTCAGAATGAGTATATAAGAGGAAGCCTGAAAGTAGCGCCATTGACAGAGAAATTGAGAGGTAGTAGATTAGCATGGTATGGGCATGTAATGCGGAGGGATGAAAGCAATGTTATAAAACGAGTGGTAAATATGGAAGTGGATGGATACAATGGTAGTGGAAGGCCTAAGAAAAGATGGATGGAATGTGTGAACAACGATATGAGAGTGAAATGTATTAGTATGGAAATGACGGCTGAT
The DNA here is from genome assembly GCF_023078275.1 of Leguminivora glycinivorella. Lineage (NCBI taxonomy): Eukaryota > Metazoa > Arthropoda > Insecta > Lepidoptera > Tortricidae > Leguminivora > Leguminivora glycinivorella. The sequence continues at coordinate 34,501,978 of NC_062998.1, forward strand.
AGAGAGAAATGGAGGAAGATGATCTGCTGCGCCGACCCCAAATAATAGGAAAAGGGCAAGGGAATGATGATGATGAGAAATCTATGCTATATGATTGTGATTGGCCCACTTTTTTTTGAGACTTGTGGTTGTTCAGACCTCAAATAAAGTAACTAGTTAGATAACTGTGTGTTAAAAATGTATTGTAATAAATACATAATACCCTCACATTATCATGGGTTTTACACAGGCTAACATCCTAACTAAAAACTATTTACACATTTCTAATACATTCAAAGGAAAGAGCTTTTTTGTTCATTGTTTGGTAGCTTTTTCATAATTAGATAAAAAGTTACAAATACACAAAATTATTCCTGAACCCAATCTGAGATTGCATTTTTATATCTTATAAAAGTACTGACTTTAAGTTTCAGCACATCACAAAATTCTATGAGAAAAGCATAAGAGATTTTTCAACCCATTAATTAATTCAAAAGCAATAATGTAGGACATTTTTACACAATAACATGTATTGTGACAAATATTGACCATTATTGACCTTCTTTATGTCTAAGGTAATAATAAAATTTCTACATCACACAGTTAGATCAAGATCACAAACGACAGATTAATGTATAATGTATATAATATATAAAGATAATCAAATCAAACGGTAGAAAAGGGAATTGTTGCAGTGTAAAAAGTTTTGTGGTTTAATGAAGGTAGCAAATATTACCAAGACTTGGTTTATTTTTTCAGTAGACATATTAGGTATGCCGTAAATTACGTTCGCTTAGCTTACAGTATGCAAATTAAATATTAGTGTCAGTATATACGGATACATTTTATGCATTTCATGGAGTTCGACCGAGCGAGTTATGGAGGCTGACATTTCGCACGTAGCACAGTATGACAGTTTAATAACAAGCTGTCGTCTGTTCTCGCTGCGAGAATCTCGCACCTTTACTCTATAGACGGGATCTTTGAATAAGGAGTGTGCTTTGGCTTCAGTTAAATAAATAAAATAAACATGTACAATAGACTAAGTATATAGATATATTTATTATATATTCAGTAAAGTAGGTACAGACGGAGCTACCAATCTGAATTCAGTCATTGCATAGCATGCATACGCCGAACAAACCCAACCTTTTAAAATAATTATAGGTCGCGGAAGTGTCCCGTTATCGAATGAATTATACTAGAATTGAATACTCAAGGAAATAATATATTGTAAAACTTACCAGATATATAAATTGGGATGGCCTCCAGTCGTTAGCTAATATTCGTGCCTCGCGCGTCCCGCGTCATAATTTAGTATTTTTTTAAACATTACTGAACGACACATTAGTCCTCCTTTAGTTCAGTTTATATTATGTACTTAGTAATAATGGTCATTACTGACACTAAACACTCAACGTGCGTCCATCCCTTAGTAAAATCCAACAAACAACAACAAAATGGCGGAAGCGTGGCGTATGAAGTCTTGTTGGTTGAAGGGAACAACCGTATAAGGTTGGTACGAAGCATCCGCAGTTGCCAATGACAGGTTGGCAGTAAAGGTGGGCTCCACAGACGTCACCGTTAAGCTAGGAACATACTATGCGGACGTCCGTCGTCCGTCCGGACGTCCATACGCTCAAGGCCACGTCCATTTCCGTCGACCGATAGTTTGCACGGTTATGTGTAATTTCCATAGATTTATATATTATTAAGCTAGATTGAGTTGTTAGGCGAAAAAGTGTGTCCACATGAGAGGGTAAAGTTGGGGCTGGTGTCCCTATCGCACTTATTGCCCCTGTCAAAATTGTTTGAATGACGTCATCACTGTCATTGTTTGGAGATACCAGTCAATATTCAAAGTTACTACCAAATCTACTAATACCGAATTAAAGGTTTTTTTTAATTGCGCAAATCTTTGGTTTTATGTCTTCATAATAATGACTTACCAATTCGTTACAAGGTATTAATATCCTTGCCTCGATATAATACAAAAATAATTTAAGAAGTTTAAAAACTTTGTTATCATACAGTTAAAATTGTTAAAAATACTACTACTATAGTAATCTCTTTAACACTGGTCACACGTGCGATAGGGACACCAGCCCCAACTTTGACCCTCTCATGTGGACACACTTTTACTAGTCTGATAAGAACGCCTTTCTGCACCGGTGATAAAGTTCCATTTAGTATGGCAAAAAAAGTGTGAGCTCAGTCCCTATTGAAAGTCCATGGTAATTTCATTGTCCAGATTCCCGTCCGCGCTTGATTTACGACGGACGTCCGCGTAGTATGTTCCTAGCTTAGGCTTCCCACAGACAGTCTTAAAAATTCATAATCTTAAAAAAAAATTGTATGCAATTGACACTGACAGATCTGTCAGTGTCTTGTCAGTGTCAGTTTGAACTGTCAGATTGCATACAAGTTTTTTTTAAGATTATGAATTTTTAAGACTGTCTGTGGGAAGCCTTAGAGCTAATTACATCCAGCCGGTGGAGATGTCCAGCAAAATCACTCTTAGGCCGGCAACAGACGAGTCTCAATTTTCATAATCTTATAAAAAATTGTATGCAAACTGACACTGACAGATCTGTCAGTGTCAGTTTGCATCACGGAAGTATCAAGCTAGGAACATACTACGCGGACGTCCGTCGTAAAACGACCGCGACCGCGACCTATCAGTGTGCACGGAACAAAACATCCAGAGAGCCAATCGACAATCGTATTCAAGATTTTTGTTTGAGGAGTAGCGCGTTGTGTGAGTGGTTCGATTTTTAGGTTATATTCCCGTAAATAAAACAACTTTCCTTATTTTCTAATCAGGTGGTGGTTTATTAATACATAAAACCAAAGGTTAGTTTAGATGGACGGCAACGAGAAGGAGAAGCCTCCAGACGAGGATGGTGATAACGGTATGGACTGGGAGAAATACACGCGCAAGCGTAACTTGGATTTATCACCAACCAAGCTGGAGCCTTCCCCCAAAAAAATTGTAATTGACCCGGCAGAGTCCGAAAAGCAGTCGGGTAATACAAATAGTGCAGTTGAGGAGCCCGGTACTAGTAGGATGGTCGAGTCTCATGCGAACAGTCAAAAAGAGTCAGTTGAAATAAACAAAAGTAACTCAACTGAATTTAACCCGCATCTATACAAACACCCCAGTCTAGACAGCAAATCACGAGAGTATGGTGCCAACGATGATGGACCTTTCATAGTGCATGTCTCTAGAGAGGCCGCCCCTTCCTCCAGTGCCACTCTAAAACCCATAAATGTAGGCCTTTTACTAACTCGGGCAAACGTCAATAACATCCAGAAGGACGGTGGCATTAAATCGGTGGGTCGCAACAGAGTAGCGGTCACTTTCTCCACAGCTGCGGATGCAAATAACTTCCTGAAGCACCCGCTTCTAGGCGAAAATAAGTTTATAGCTGATATCCCTTCATATCATGTATCTCGAATGGGAGTGGTGCGAGGAGTTCCTTCAGACTGGACTATGGAGGAATTGGTCAATGGAACGTCCCTTAGAGAAGGTAAAGGGAAGATCCTTAAAGCTCGTCGACTTCAACGGAAGATACTTAAAGATGATGGCTCCCCGTCATGGGTTCCGACTCAATCGGTAGTAGTAACTTTTGAGGGTCAAAGCTTGCCTGCCAAAATTTTTGCATACTACACCTCATTAGTTGTGGACGTGTATCAGCTGCCAATAATCCAATGTAGGAAGTGCCTCAGGTTTGGTCACATCCAAGCACAGTGCCGGTCTGATGCTAGGTGCTACAAATGTTCACAAAAACACCCTGGGGATGGATGTAACATTGCTCCTGAACATGTTAGATGTATATTCTGTTCCGGCAGACACTATGCGACTGACAAGACATGTAACGAATTTGGTCGGCAGAAAGCCATCAAACTGGCTATGTCTGAACAGAGTATTTCGTATGCAGAGGCAGCTGCTCAGTTCTCATCAGTACGCCGCCCATACTCTGACGTAGCGAGAGTCATGTTTGAGCAGATTCCAGACTCTTCTAGATCGTCCGAGTCACCCTGCCATACGTTTATTCCAACATCCCCGCCTACGACATCTTATCGTAAGACTATTTATCGGGCGCCCCGGGCGAGGGTCCCCTCTCCCCAGGTTATGACAGAGAGGCCCACAATAATATTGTTCGTACTCCCCCACCACAGCTCCCCAATGGCCAGGCCCTGAATGGTGCTTACAATAGAGTCACCCCTCAGGAGGACCTAATGGAGCTGTGTTTGAAGTTACTAACAAATATCATCGCCAAATGGAGCGACATTCTACCGAACGACGTTGCGCCTTTAATGGTCACACTTGCAGAGCGACTCACCTTTCATAATAGGTCACCAGGTCAACTTTTTACAATGGAATAGTCGGAGTATCATCCCAAAGAAACCAGAACTTACCCAGTTGATCAATGATCATGCTGTGTCCGTTGCGGCCATCTCGGAGACATGGTTACGTCCCGGGGCTCTTTTTAGAGTACCGGGGTTCTCGTGCCTCCGGGAGGACCGTAGTGACGGACGTGCTGGATGTGCGTTATTGATTAAACATTGTTACCCATTTTCTCAAATTTCTATCCCTCCCCACTCGGATGGGATTAATGCCGTAGCTGCAAAGGTTATGGGCATTAATTTCATCTCTGTATATATACCCCATACTGAGGTAGTTGATATAGACGAATTGCATTCTATTCTCTCATCTGTACCACACCCTCTGGTAATTCTAGGAGACTTCAATTGCCACAATATCTCTTGGGGATCATACCATTCCGATGCTTTTTCAACAGCTCTGCTGGATTTATTTGATGACATTAACGTGGGAGTCATTAACGACGGTACCCCCACGCATCGGGTTTACCCAGGTCAGAACCCCCAATCTGTTCTAGATCTGACTGTATGTTCGCCGAACCTATCGTCCTTGTTATCATGGAGGGTTTTGCGCCAATCATATGGTAGTGATCATTTTCCGATAATTATCACTAAACCAACGTCGATCCTCCCTACACCACCGCCAGAGCCGCTGCTGAAATACAAAATACAGTCAGCAGACTGGCCCAATTATGCTTTTTTTGTCGAAGAGAGTATCAAAGAGAGGAACCCCACTGAGATGGACCAAGAGGGAAAGTATACGTACTTCAAAAATATCATTTTGGAAGCTGCCGACAAATTTATCCCGAAAAAGAAGCCTGCCAGGGTTAAAATTCCTTCCCCCCATGGTGGAACGCAGATTGCACGACTGCCATCAAAAAAGAAACGATGCGGAGCGCCTCTTCAATGAATCCGGTAATTTGGACGATTACATTACTTTTAAAAAAGTTTCGGCTCATACAAAACGTTTCTTAGCAAAGGCTAAAAAGAGGGGCTGGAAGGGGTTCTGCGAGAGCCTATCTCCTAGAACCCCTCCATCTCTTGTATGGCGAAATATTAAGAGATTTAGGGGTTCATTTAATCCAGAATCTAAACCAACAATAGATTCCCCCTGGATGGCAGAATTCGCAGATAGGCTTGCCCCGCCAACTGTCCCTGAGGCGTCCTGTTTGATATCCCCCGCTGCCGCGTTCCTCCTGTTCTCTCGACCAGCCCTTCTCATTTTCAGAGCTTAACCTGGTAATTAATGGTTTAAGGAATACTTCACCTGGAGAGGATGGGATCCCATATTGTTTCCTGTCTAAGCTAAATACTCCCGGACAGGAATATCTGCTTGGCATCATAAACCATGCCTTTAACACAGGAGAGGTTCCAGCAGATTGGAAGTCCCAGGTAGTCATTCCTATCCTAAAGCCGTCTAAAAACCCAGACGAGGCTAATTCCTATCGACCAATCGCTCTTTCTGCAACAATGGGAAAGATATTAGAACACTTGGTTAAAAATAGGCTTGAATGGTTTGTGGAAAACAATGGAATTTTAGCAGACACACAGTTTGGTTTCCGAAAGGGGCGTAGCACTATGGATAGCCTAAACATTTTAACGAGTGATATTAGACTTACTTTATCAAAAAACGAATATCTGCTGGGATGTTTCCTCGACATCTCTGCTGCATATGACAATGTGCTTCTTCCGGTGCTCAGGGCTAAAATGCTACAACTGAGCATTCCCGCGAAGATTGTACACATTGTCACCTCGCTATTCATGGGCAGGTCTATCAAAATTAGACAAGGCAACTCCTATTGTCCTCCTCGGACTTTGTGGAGAGGTCTCCCTCAAGGATCGGTACTCAGCCCCCTTCTTTACAACATATACACATATGACTTAGAACAATCTGTCTTATCCTTTTGTAACATCTTGCAGTACGCTGATGATCTTGTCTTATATACGATGGCAAAGTCAATGGATAAAGCAACTGCTAGTCTGAACACGGCTCTGGGTTACCTTGGGGATTGGCTCGGTGACCATGGGCTTACTCTGTCTCCGACAAAGAGTTGTACTGTTACATTTAGCCGCAGAAGGAACATGCCAACAACTGATGTATACTATGACGGTGTCAGAATTCCGAGTAAGGAGTCTGTAAAGTTTCTAGGTGTTATTTTGGACCATAAAATGTCTGGCACTCTGCACCACAAATACATAATAGGTAAATGTGAAAAAAATATCAACATACTACGAGCACTGTCCGGGGTGTGGTGGGGTTCTCATCCTTATTGCCAGAAGTTACTATATAATGCCATCATACGCAGTCATATAGATTATGGGTCACTTTTAATGGAACCTTGCAATAAGGATGGCCTTGACAAACTAGACCTCATCCAGGCAAAATGCTTGAGGATTATACTTGGCGCTATGAGGTGTTCTCCGAAGAATGGCATGCAGGTAGAAAGTGTTGACCCTCCACTGGCTCTCCGCAGACAGTATCTTGCGGACAGATTCTTAATCAAGAGCAGCTCATACTATAGCCACTTGATGCTTCCACGCTTGTGGCCGCTGGCGCTGGAGGTCACTGAAAACAGATATTGGACTTTTAAAGTTTTCCCAAGAACAGTAATATCTTTTTCCAAATTAATTAATATCTACCCCAATTTATATAAATCCGGTACTAATCCCATATTTGAAGTAGCATTTGAAACCCTTATATATACTCCTAAAGTAATATTAGATATAGGCATTTTCAAAAATGATCCAGGAGCAAACAATAAATTCAATAAATTTTTAGAAAAATGGTCAAATTACTTACCGATGTTTACTGACGCTTCCAAGATGGATGCGACCAGTTGCGTGGGAGCAGCAGTGTGGATTCCTCGATACAATATAGCTCTCCCATTTAAATGTCCTCCACAATCTTCAATTTTTACAGGCGAAGCAGTTGCTATCCTTGAGGCTGTCAAATATGCAGAGACACACAACATTAGTAAAGCTATTATTTTTACTGATAGTAAAAGTTGCCTGCAGGCTATTATTGGCAACCAATTTAAAATGAAAATAAAGTTCCCTTTGATTTTAGAAATCAAAACCGTACTTCGCAGGTGTGAGTCAAAGGGTCTAACCATAGTTCTGAGTTGGATTCCTAGCCACTGTGGCATTAATGGCAATGAGATGGTTGATACATGGGCAAGGCAAGCTATCGACATTGGTTCAGTGAAATCGGTAATTTACAGTACTGACCTTTTGAGTGGCGCACTCGCAGACATGTTAACCACATGGCAGGAGCAATGGGATATCTCGAAATTGCAGACGGGCAAGCACTATGGATGTGTGCAACCTCGTATCACTCGGAAGCAGTGGTTCTATCGTTTTCGTAATTCTCCTAAATGGGTTATATCCACAATTTGCCGGTTACGATTGGGAAAAGTATGCACTCCGTTATTTCTGGCTATGATTGGTGTCCGCGCGAACTCATTATGCCAATGCGGGCAAGAGGAGGGTAACTTGGATCACATCTTCTTTTCTTGTTCAATGTGTAGCTACTCACTGTACGATGTATTGCCCGAAAGTGTACCACGACCTATATGCTTTAGCTCGCTACTTTGTTACATGGATTCGACCTTAACTTCTATCCTAATTAAATATTTACAAACAAATAACATTAAACTATAAATAACGTAAATTCATTCTCACTCTCGTCTATAATATTCTATTACTTCATTTATTCCTATTATACATGTAATATGGTTTTCTTTTCTTTCATTTCCCTCATGTTGGCATTACTAACATTCTGTCATCCGCTTCCCGCTTCTTCGCTAATCAATTTGTGTAAGTGTTGTCATGTGTTTGTCAGTGACGTTCATAACAAATGTTTTGTTTTAGGTTTTCCCTTCACATCCTTCATAAAAAAAAAAAAAAAAAAAAAATACCGAACATTCTCCTCACGTGTGAAAGTCAAAGCTACGATAACACCAAGCCAACACTGACATTGGCAAATTCACCCTGTGCAAATTGGCAGGGAGTAAAAGCCAAAGCAAAAAAAAAAAAAAAAAATTTTTTTTAAGATTATGAATTTTTAAGACTGTCTGTGGGAAGCCTTAGAGCTAATTACATCCAGCCGGTGGAGATGTCCAGCAAAATCACTCTTAGGCCGGCAACAGACGAGTCTCAATTTTCATAATCTTATAAAAAATTGTATGCAAACTGACACTGACAGATCTGTCAGTGTCAGTTTGCATCACGGAAGTATCAAGCTAGGAACATACTACGCGGACGTCCGTCGTAAAACGACCGCGACCGCGACCTATCAGTGTGCACGGAACAAAACATCCAGAGAGCCAGATTTCGATCGGACGTCCGTGCGCTCAAGGCCACGTCCGCGTCCGTCGACCGATAGTTTGCACGGTTAAGCTAGGAACACACTACGCGGACGTCCGTCGTAAATCGACCGCGGACGGGAATCTGGACAATGGAAATACACATAACCGTGCAAACTATCGGTCGACGGACGCGGACGTGGCCTTGAGCGCACGGACGTCCGATCGAAATCTGGCTCTCTGGATGTTTTGTTCCGTGCACACTGATAGGTCGCGGTCGCGGTCGTTTTACGACGGACGTCCGCGTAGTATGTTCCTAGCTTTATGTGTATTTCCATTGTCCAGATTCCCGTCCGCGGTCGATTTACGACGGACGTCCGCGTAGTGTGTTCCTAGCTTAACTAAAATACAATATTTTTTTGCATACAATTTTTTTTTCAGATTATGAAAATTAAGACTCGTCTGTTGCCGGCCTTACAACTTGTAGAAGATTTGTAGCGCTGGCAACACTATATAGTAACCACCACAAAACCACAGTGACTACGTAAAATGACAAGACATGCTTGACATTTTTGACATTGAGTTTACTGCCTTTCGGTCAGCGAAGTAGCTAGTGCAGTATTTATTAGTGAAATATTTTATTAAGTGTTAAATTAATTTAAACATGGCAGAGTAAGTACATATGTTTATCAATTATCTGTATAATTCACGATTTATAAGTTTGTATATTTTATCGATTTAACTTCAGAGCATGACTTGAACCTACATAATGTAAATTGTTACTTGTTTTAAATAATGCTTGATAACGTCGTGACTCTATGTTTAACATGTCCAACATTTGTATACATCTTAACTCCCATAAATATATGTAACATTATAACCTATTGAACCCTTCCATTTGAATATGATTGCCTGTAAATATAATTAAAAGTTGATACTTCTATGCTAAGTGATTAGGCATAAGTGGGGCATAAGTAAAGGTTTTTTACCTTGAAGGTTATCTGAAGGTGACTCTTATTTAAATGACTGGAAGTTGAGCAGTGTCAATCAGCATGTCACAGGGTAAAAGTTTACATTATTTTTTAGAATTGTATTTGGTTATATTTAAATATATAATTAAATACTACAGTTTAGTTCCACTATAATGCGAGCAATGTTAGGGATGAGGTAATACATTGAAACAATATAGATTGTTATTGTACTTGTAACAGGAAGTTTGTATTGTTTAATGAATTATTGCTTAATGATTGCAGACCAAAGGCTGACATTGCCCTAATTGGGTTAGCTGTGATGGGCCAGAATCTCATACTCAACATGGATTCTAAAGGATTTGTAGTATGTGCATTTAACAGAACAGTTGCCAAGGTATGTATAATATTTTTTACCAATGTCATTGTAAATAATATTAATAAGTGTGGTTTTCCTTTTCTTATTAAAATATGTTTTACAGGTGGATCAATTTCTTGCCAATGAAGCAAAGGGAACAAAAATTATTGGAGCTAAGTCATTAGAGGACATGGTTTCAAAACTCAAAAAGCCAAGAAAAGTGGTCATTTTGGTAAAAGGTAATCTAAAACATTATAAGTAGAACCATGAAACCTCTTTGATGAATATTTGCCACTCAACAGAATATTAGAGAAGGTCATTTGAGTGAAAAAAAGTACCTCTTGCATTCAATCAGAAGTTAATTATTACTCTTACCTGTAAACCCTATGACATTATAATCATAGCTGGGCATTAACTCGTTAATCCGTTAATCGTTAATTAACGAAGTTAACATTTCGATTAACGGATTAACTTTTAAGTTAACTTTAAAAAATGTTAACGGATTCGTTAACTTCCGCTAAATTTAATCGAGTCCGTTAATCGTTAATCCAGCATCGCAAGCGGCTGGCTGCGCCGTGAAAACCACCTTCTTACTGCTACTGTAAAAGCTACGGCAAAACCTAGGATTTATCAGTAAAAGCAGATCCGTCGGTTATAAACAGTCTAAAGACCAATTGGCGACTTTGGATCACTTATTCGAGATCTTCTAAATCTTATTAGGCGGGCTAGATCGATCACTAACCTGGGAATAGAGTGCAACCATCAGTCATGACAGACAAATCGCGCAACCAATGCATTGATAACCTAGGATTTAACCAACCAACGGCGTTAAAAGCCCGATGAGACCGTAATTATTACATTTAGGGGATTTACCGATTGGCGTCACAGGTTTTAATGGTTTTTGGTGGATACTTAGTAAATAGAAATACATAATACCTACAGTGAAGTCCTATTTTTATGACGTGTTAACGGATTATCAATTAACTTTTACTTCCGTTAAATCTACCGAGATGTATCGCTTTAACGATTAACGAAGTTAACTTTTTAAGTAACGGATTAACGATTATCGAAGTTAACTATTTGATTAACGGTGCCCAGCTATGATAATAATCATAAACCATCTAAAGTAGTTTATATATCTTACTAGCTTTCAGTAATAATACCTATTGACAACAATAAAAAAATAATTGTTAATAATCTCAGGTGGAAAAATATAGGTAAAAGAATAGTACAATCTACCAATTATAGAAACAAGTTATTTCAATAACTTAACCCTTTATAGGACAATTGTGTAAAAAAATAACCTTACAAGAACATATTTCTTATTATTTTCTTGTACAGTCAACCAACTGGAACCCTAGGCCACTCTACATGTGAAAATGACAAGCAGTAAGAGATTTCTTACAATCTGATTTATAATGTCACTATGACATAGTTCTACAGTGGCCTAGGGTTCCAATTGGTTGACTGTACATACAGATTTTTAAATAGTACATATCTGAGAATAAAAAGAGGTATGGTAATTATTTTTTAATTCTTTTACAGCTGGTGCAGCAGTGGATGAATTTGTTTCAAAATTGGTTCCTTTATTGGAGAAAGGTGACATAATAATAGACGGTGGTAACTCTCAATACATGGACACACAGCGCTGGTGCAAGGAACTGAAGCCCACTGGGATACACTATGTGGGGATGGGTGTAAGTTAACATGTATATTATTATATATGAAAGAAAATAATAGAATGAAAGAATTGCAAAGATTTATTTACTGTAAAGTGTATTTATTTAACAAGCTTAAAAGTTTTGATTTTGGACATGTGTTTAATTTTGAATCACCTTTATAAGATATTGCAAACAGAAAAAGATATAAAAATGTTACAAGTCAAAATTGGTTTACTACTTTACACCACAGCTAGTAGAATTGACTGGATTTATAGTGTGTAATCACAAAAGTACCTAAGTATTTTGACTATGATATAATAAATTATGATGAAATTATTGAAATTGTCATGATTAGTCAATACCAACAACAACACTCTTAACTAACCATTGGTAGACTTTATGCCCTTGTAATAAGGGTTACATATGTACAGCTAACAGTGTTGCCGATGGAAAGCAGTAGCATGTAAAAGTCAGTGTTGTTTGAGTAATAATGAATAATGTGATGTTAGAGTAATGAATGATGGAGGAAACGTTGCGTTGTTGCAGGTGAGTGGCGGGGAGGACGGCGCGCGGTACGGGCCGTCGCTGATGCCCGGAGGCCACCCGGCCGCCTGGCCCCATGTCAAGCCTATATTCCAGGTATGTCTCTAATCTTAACCAATTATGCGTACCTCAAGTTGCTTACAATTTTCTCAAGTTATGCCATATTATCAGGCGGTCTAGTCCATACTTGACGTCGCGTTTGATGTATGGACTCGCGCGCGAGAACGCAAGTTGTGCTAAGCCGCAAGGTCTCTAAAACGTAAGTTTCGTACGTCTGTCGAAATTTTCAAGTGTCATATATATGCGGGGCGTCCCAAGACTATATGTAAATAGATAGGATATTTTGCTGAAAGAAGACTATATGTTATTTTTAAAATAAACAATAATCAATACTATTCTACAAATTACTTGCACTATTTGCGACTCGAACTGAACCGATTTATTTGAGTGTAATCTGGGGTAACATATTACTTTTAAAGTATGATCCCTGAAAAATGTTAGATTTATTACATCCTTTCTACGATATTTAAGGTACTTTTCCGTCATGTCTCATAGTTTTGTGACACCCTACCTGTGTATTGAAAACGTTGTACATACGATACACAACGGTAATTTGCAATGCGTACATAATATAAAGATTATGGCTGGTTCTACTGTCACGCGGACCGTCCGCGCGGAGCGATCTTCACGACCAATTTGTATAAAGTTCCAGATGTTGTCGTTCGCGCGGACCCGTCCGCTTTACTCTAAAACGCTCCCTAAACTTAATACACATTAGCCCGGCGCGGATCGTTCCGGTCGGTCCGCGTGACACTAAAAGCAGCCTATATGTAAAACGTCCTGGTTTCCGCGTAGGCCATCTGCGCTAAAGCGAACAACGAGCCCTGCTGCGACTGGGTGGGCGAGGACGGCGCCGGACACTTCGTCAAGATGGTGCACAACGGCATCGAGTACGGCGACATGCAACTCATCTGCGAAGCCTACCATCTAATGAAAGACGTTTTAGGTATTTACTTTATTCGTTATTATCACATCCAGTACTTTTGACGACCGGTCTGGCCTAGCGTGTAGTGACCCTGCCTGCTACGCCGCGGTCCCGAGTTAGAATCTCGGTAAGGGCATTTATTTGTGTGATGAGCACAGATATTTGTTCCTGTGTCATGGATGTTTTCTATGTATATAAGTATTTGTATATTATGTAAAGACCTATATAACTCCATCTAGACGGATTAAGTCTAAGAAAAAAACGTACCTCAGTACCATATAGATAAAGGTACGGTGACTTAGATGGCGTTACACCTTCGAGGTACGCTCGGCTAGATGGCGCTAATATTAAAATTTGACATTTTAAAACATATCAAGCTCAGAATATGGGCCAAATTGTCAAAACTGAGGTTCAAAAGTTTTAAGCCTGTGTGAAGAGATGGCAGTCTAATGCACTGTGATTAGTTGATTACACATTTTGCTTTGACAGTAACGCTCTTTAATACTCTATCCTCTTTGATTATGTATATCGTTGTCTGAGTACCTGCAAAACAAGCCATCTTGAGCTTACCGTGGGACTCAGTCAATCTGTGTAAGACTGTCCTATAACAATATTTATTTATTTATTTTGCCTGCAATTATCTGCTCAGCCTGTCTGTGTACCTAGAAATACCTCTTGATGAATACTTTTATTTATACCTTTCATAAAAGTCTGTACCACTCCCTAAAACGAACTATAAAAATTTACGTCGCTCAATTTGGAAACATGAGTGTCATCATGTGGTCATTGAAATTGTAATCGAACGTACTCGCATTATTAACATTTTCAGGTATGGAACAAGGTGAAATGGCGCAAGTGTTCGAAGAGTGGAACAAAGGCGAACTAGACTCCTTCCTTATTGAAATCACCAGAGATATTCTCAATTTCAAGGATTCCGACGGTAAGAACTGTGTGGGAAAACCGAATGTTATATTACAGCAGAAAGCATTTAGCAGAAACTAATTAGTTGAAGATAATGTTTGGGCTAAAGGCATTAGGTAATATATCCTGAGTCATGGTTGAAGTGATTGATAAAATCAAATATGGATAAGGATGTCTGTTATCGGAGATATCTTAACGTTATAGATATAATTAACATTGTATAAGATGATACCTTTATTTGTTACATAGCACATTATGCATGATAGGGATTTTTTATTCTTTTGGCATTCATCATTTATGTGCCGATTCGTAATTGACTTTCATTCTTGGAATTACCGTATAGACACCACGTACAAGTTACATTTTGTTGATCGTCGAAATACCGACTTATGTATATCTATTAAATACTCGTTTATGTATTCCAGCGCTTCTGAAATGTGTACAGTCGGCATTAGTTATATCGGAGCGGTCAAGGGCTCACAAATAACGCCTCTATTCATACATTATGGCCGCTTCCGCTTCACGCTGAGAGTCGCCCCACATCTAGCGTCTCCCGAGCGTAGCGTCATCAAAGCCTGACGCTGCGTTGGCGCGACGTCGACGCGACGTCTTTTTAGGGTTCCGTAGTCAACTAGGAACCCTTATAGTTTCGCCATGTCTGTCTGTCCGTCCGTCCGTCCGTCCGTCCGCGGATAATCTCAGTAACCGTAAGCACTAGAAAGCTGAAATTTGGTACCAATATGTATATCAATCACGCCAACAAAGTGCAAATATAAAAAATGGAAAAAAATGTTTTATTAGGGTACCCCCCCTACATGTAAAGTGGGGGCTGATATTTTTTTTCATGCCAACCCCAACGTGTGATATATTGTTGGATAGGTATTTTAAAATTAATAAGGGTTTACTAAGATCGTTTTTTGATAATATTAATATTTTCGGAAATAATCGCTTCTAAAGGAAAAAAAGAGCGTCCCCCCCCCCTCTAACTTTTGAACCATATGTTTGAAAAATATGAAAAAAATCACTAAAGTAGAACTTTATAAAGACTTTCTAGGAAAATTGTTTTGAACTTGATCTTGATAGGTTCAGTAGTTTTTGAGAAAAATACGGAAAACTACGGAACCCTACACTGAGCGTGGCCCGACACGCTCTTGGCCGGTTTTTTTATACAGTTGGCCCGACGCTACGCTCGCGAGACGCTATATGTGGGGGGACCCTGAAAGTGACCCCCCTCCTCTCACCCGCCCTCGGTTACCTCAGCTACCGCCTGTCAAAAATGAGAACAGTCAACATGTAATATCTCACTCATACAATCATGGTACTCGTTCACCTACACGACCATAGAAAGTGTGCTTCTTTCATATATTTGATCGCCAGTGTCCGAGATGTGCCTCTATTTGTGTAGGCGTTAGAATGCGTGTTGAGATATTTTTGGGGACCTCGGGTGTGCCGACAGCCCGACATATCTGATGGCGACTGCAAATGATAAAGCAATGTACATAATGTGACTAGTACCTAATGACAACGGTCCATACGCCGCAGGTAAATACTTGTTGCCGAAGATCCGCGACTGCGCCGGGCAGAAGGGCACGGGCAAGTGGACGGGCATCAGCGCGCTGGAGTACGGCGTGCCGGTCACGCTAATCGGCGAGGCAGTGTTCGCGCGCTGCCTGTCCGCGCTCAAAGGTCAGTGTCCGCGCTCAAAAGGTCAGTGTCCGCGCTCAAAAGGTCAGTGTCCGCGCTCAAAAGGTCAGTGTCCGCGCTCAAAAGATCAGTGTCCGCGCTGTAAAGTTACTGTCCGCGCTTTGAGACCCTGTAACCTCAGGGTGCTTGGATTAGTTGCAAATCGATCGGCAAAGTTATCTCTACCAATACGGAAACGTGGTGCCTTATAGCCATTTGCGTTTCGTTCGTTAGTTTCACTAGAATTATATTGATCCTATGAACTCTTAAATGCATAGTTATGTTCATATATTTTAGTAGTTATGTTCAAAATTCGATTTTGAAAAAATCTGTCAAGGTCATGCATTTAAAAAAGTTAAGACCTTGCTTGTCAGAACAAAAAAGTTTCCGCGTTTCGTTTTCAACACAAGCCTTCTTGAGCTTACCGTGGGACTAAGTCAATCTGTGTAAGAACGTCCTATAATATTTCAACACAAGCCTTCGCGTTAGAAAGAGACAAAAAGTAGCCGTGACTTAAAAATCACGTCAATTCGTCGCTCCGTTTTGCCGTGAAGGACGGACAAACAAACAGACAGACACACTTTCCCATTTATAATATTAGTATGGATTAGTATGGATTTATGTAGGATGCGAGGATAGGAACGTATGGAGTGAATGAATGAGCGATAAACTGAACTGAAGAATGAACGGCGTGCGAAAGAGAGAGAATGATGGTGAATGTCAGTGTGTGCGAAAGGGATGGCAAAACGCCACAGGGGATTTTGAAATTGTAACGGAGAGACGGATTTGAGACGTGCTATGATAAAGTGAGATTTTATTGTGTTTTGCGAAATAAATAACATATTCCAAGATTTGCGTTTATTTGAGTCCGCCCTACCCACATTTATTTATATTTATTCCGCAGCCTATATTTTGGCCTAAGTCTAGGCACAAAGTATGATGAAAAATTTGTTCGATTGGTTCAAAATGCATGAATAGCGCCATAGGCACATAGCCAACTAATGAAAGAGTACACCTATTATTTGTAGAGGAGCGAGTAAAGGCGAGCGGGGTTCTTCCTGGCGCGTCGGGCAAGTTCACGGGCGACAAGAAGGCGTTCCTGGAACACCTGCGCAAGGCGCTGTACGCCAGCAAGATCATCTCGTACGCGCAAGGGTTTATGCTGCTGCGGGAGGCCGCTAAGGTGAGATGATGACCATTTTATTAACTTCTTTGAAGGGCAGCGAGCAAAGGCAAGAGGCGTTCTAAACTTTCCTTTTGCAAAAAATAAAACGTGGTTAATTTTCTTACTTAAGCAGTATCTACCCTAATTTGAATTTCTAAAAATAACGAAGAATATTAAAAGTAGAAATTTTCATACTTCGTAATATTTAGAGCGCTTTTTGAAGTAGGTAAAGATTTCATTACTATCGTTTTTTTTATTTAAATATTTTCAACACCACACTGAATCTATATTTTTTTGCTATGCAGATAAAAAAAAAGTAGGTAAAAGACAAAACTACACTTTTTTTCTAATAAATATAATTTTTTCTGCCTCAGGTGCACCAATGGAACCTGAACTACGGCAGCATCGCTCTCATGTGGCGAGGCGGCTGCATCATCAGGAGCGTGTTCCTTGGCAACATCAAGGTACGACATCTAACACTTTTCGACCCGGCAGTCTTACAATGCCATAGATAGACAGACATGAGTCACACAAGTATACAGACATATTAAAATAAAGAAAAATATATAAAAACTGTATTTTTTGAATATATTGCATTATCAAGGTCTATTAACTAAATTTCATCAAATATGAGAGAGATATAATATTATTTTTAAATAACGCAATGCATGAAACGTAAAGTATGTTCCGTTTCATACATTGTTTATTTAAAAGTAACATAATTTTTCTCTTGTATTTGATGGAATCTATTTAATATCACTGATAATGCAATATATTCAAAAAAGTATAAAGTCAAAGTATAAATTATTTTTCATAAATATTTTGCGAATATAGTATGCGTAATTCAGAATTTTTGGAAGTGTCACCGAACTCATCTAAGGTGGAAAATAGTATAAGAGAATACATACATACACACATATGTACATAAACTCGTGCCTGTATTCTCAGAAATGGTAGGTAGAACAGAAGAAACTGCTCAAACCTCATTGGCAGTTAGCGATAAAGGTTTGTCAACCGAAAACGAAAATCAAAGAATGCCTGTTTAAAAAGTAATTATAAACGTAATTAATTATTTCATAGAAATTCGTTTTTAAAGTAACACTTGCACGGTCTGTGGTATTACAATCGCTGCAGGGTTATCTCGGTCTGAGTAATGATTAAATAATCATTAAAATCGTACGCTTTAAATAGGGCATTATAGGTCATTAGATAATATGAAAATTCACATGAACTTTCACGATTATGCCTTTTGTTTTATTGTAAACGCCAGTTGTTACTGTTAGGCATAATTTTACCTAGTCGGTTATGCAACTCAGTCGCAGTATCAATTCGCGTGACCGTAATGACATTGACATTGTGATAAGTTCAAGAGTGTAGGTCAATCAAAATATCGATGACAAAGTCAAATGGCCGAGCTACATTGAGATTTCACACAGTGCTGTATTACACAAGCATTTGAGACAGGTCTCTTGGATAGATCAGTTTGAAGACGCGGCTCATAATACGATGTGGATATTGACTTCATTCACACCTTAATGCAAGTAAAATTTGAATAAATTTTGCTGCAATACATGGATATAAAATTAATGAATAAGAAAACGCAATCATAAAATCGCCATCATAAAATTCCTCGTGAAAGTCATTATCACAGTCAGGTCACGATGGTCTTTAGCGCCATACAAGCTACTGCCGCTTAATTTTTATAAAAACTGGATAGATAATGACATTTTATTTACTCATATAACCTGGCAACAAAATTGCACAAATATCTCTAGAGAAATTGAAAGTGAAGGAGAATAAAAAAATCTACTCGAGTTAAGTGATAGACCATATTGCACAGGTCCACTAAACATGCCTACCTATTAGAGGTGTGCGCCGGTGGCTAAATCGTCGGCGGCGGCGTCCGGGCCAAAAATGGCCGGCGGCGTCGGCGTAATCGGCGTGATCGGCGTAATTATTAAAAACATTTAATATTTAAAAAAAAACGGCATTTCTATAACCGGCGTTACAAAGTACATAAATAAACTTTTTATCATGAGTCCTGTGTCACAATTTCATGTTCTAATGAAGATTTTAGCAATATTAATAGCAAATTATTTCATTTTCGACTCGAAATTTGTCACTAACTTGATATGAACCGCCGCCGCCTCCGGGATTTTTTGGCATGCCGCCGCCGCCGATTATTAAACGGCGTGACCTTGGTGATTACTAAACTGCTCAAACTTGGTATTTGTATTTGCACTATTTGGATATATTTTTGGACTTTTTTATGCAATATTTGTTACAATTTCCCAATAAACTTTACTATGAATAAAATATTTGTTATTCAGCAGTAAGAAAGACGAGGGACTTCAGTACCTATGAAGTTCTTAATGGCATGCATTTTGCTCTGCCTTACGTCTTGACTATAACCAAATGGTTACAGCGCCTACGAAAATACCAGATCTGTAGAGCCAAGACTCTCTCTGTTGGATCTTCAGCTATTTTTCCATCTGGATGACTACCATGTATTATTCAAGATTTCAGGGCTCCTCGAAAAATACTTATCTTAGCATCGCGTCGGCAAACTGCTTATATCCACTGTGTGTAGAACTATAGTTTGCAATGGAACGCGATGTTTTTTTGCGTCCTAGGTACTCATAGAGGTATACTACCCAGGTTGGCTTCACTTTGCGTGATCTTAATTTTGTTGCTGATCTGGTTTTGCAGGAATTGAAGCTTTTCATTATAATTTTGTGTGGTTACAACTATCGGTAAGTGCCAACCTTCATTTAATCGTAGGTATCTTGTTTATTATGTAGCCCACTGCTGGGCAAAGGCCTGTCCTTTTTATACCCACTCATTACAGTTTGCTGTCCGCTCCCGCCAGTCATTATAAAAATGCATCGAGGTCGTCCTTTTATCTCTTTTGGACTTTCCCGGCCTGGCTGCGGTAGCTCGGTAACCATTTGTTGATACTTTGGACTACCAATCCGGGTATCTAATTCTATCGCATTAACAGATGGAAAATTAATCAGTGCTGACATTGCTGCACGACGCAAAAAACAAAACCAATTTTCTGGATCAACTATCTGCATCAAATTTGTATGCCGAGAGCTATATGCTGGACATCCGTTGCCACCATAGTTGTTTGTAAAAAGCTCTTTTTTTTCTCAACACTCATCAATTGACTGGGCACAATGGAATTCCTGTGGTTGTGCTGATGATGTGTGTTCCTCCGATTATTATTGGGGGGTATTGTGGGCCTTTCCGCGTCACGCCGACCAGCAGTGATCTATTGTGACGGCTCTTTGTGATTAAATAACCTTACTCATGCCCGTTGAATCCAGGAAGTTCCAGATTTTTTGGACTGTAAGGTCTTGTACCTCATAGGGTTGCAGTGCTCCTCCGATGCTAAGACCTCTTTACCAGCTTCCAAAGGTCCTCATAAAGAAATTTAGTGCCTTGCAGATTCATGGTAATTTAGAAAATAAATTATTTAATGGAAGCCAACAAAGATAAAAAAATATTTTGTGCTATCAACGGATAATTATTAGGGTAATCAGTGTTTTTCCCTATCCCGTGTTCATTTACATGTGTTATTTAACTCACTGTTTATATCAAAGTATACGTATGATTTGTATATAAGGAACATCTCTTAAGTCCCCGTGTACTTATACAAGTATGTACAAATTAAATTCGAGTTTTGAACTCTTATATAAAAGAAAGTTCCAAATTCAAAATCGGAAAAAATGGCCCGGGACTTACGAGGTTCAATTCAAGGTCACGCTAAATTCCCGCCAGAAACACGTCGCCACCGCCGATTTTTGGCAAACGCCGTTGCTGATCAATTTTTAAACGGCACACACAGGATGAATAACACAGAACAAGCCAAAAATAGGAATTATTTTCACGTCTATCTCACGCCGATTTCACGCCGGTGAAATGATCGGCGGCGTCGGCGTGGCAAAAATCACCGGCGGCGTACGCCACGCCGGTCGGCGCACACCTCTACTACCTATAGCGTGATTT
Organism: Leguminivora glycinivorella; assembly: GCF_023078275.1. NCBI lineage: Eukaryota > Metazoa > Arthropoda > Insecta > Lepidoptera > Tortricidae > Leguminivora > Leguminivora glycinivorella. The sequence goes on from NC_062998.1 coordinate 34,522,942, forward strand.
TCTAAGTAGGTACCTACTAGCCAAAATTTTTATTATTATTATATTATGGGACCAATGCTTGAACCATTGAATTTTTTTTTCATGATTTCAGCATTAGTCCCATGATAAAAGTTGTTCATTGTGACCTCAAAAGTCACTATGCAAAGTTTGGCTAGTACCACAGATTATTAATAAGTTACTAACGTAACAGATCCTTCACAGACAAATACCTACAATTTATTTAACTAATATTAATAAGTTACTACGTAAAAGTCAGTAAGAATAGTAGGTACGTGCCACGCGACTGCATAGGCGGACGCGTTGCGCCTCTCGGCCACTTGTTACATCGAGGCAAATGCCTGTGGGTAGGTACTTAAGAGGGCTTTCATATTAAAAATAGTGAAATCGCAACCGAGCGCTCGATCATACCGTGTGTGGTATCAAATTAAAGGGCTTTGCGAGTAGTTTATAAATATATATCACATTATAGGACTTTTTCTACTTGGTCTAACAAAATATGAGAAAATGTCCAAAAGTGGTAATAATTGTACCGGTGAAGGCTCGTTTTCAAAAAATTGGCAAAAATCAATAATAGCAATTTATAATCACTAAGACATAACAGCAATTTAAGTTAACGTTGCAGATTAATTTAGTACAAAACTTACTTCGATGTGATGTAGATTTTCAAAGAAATTGTCACTTAATTTTAGGTAATTTCTGAAAAATTGAATTCGCCTTAGGCTAGTTTACTCTTTTTCAAAAACTTAAAATAAAAATCTAGTCTGAAATGATTGTGGTACAGGATATACGAATTATAAATTTACCCGTTTTAATATTCAAAATTGTCCAAATTTTACAAATAAGACCGACTGATTCAGCTCTATACGTGCGTTTTTCTAAACGTGCATTAGAGAAAAATTCATAATTAATTTAGTAATTTAGTTTTCAAAAATCCAGTCTTATAAAAATCAAGATAATAAGATGATCTAACTGGAACTTGAATTAAATAAATCTATTGGATAACGGAAAGTGTAGTATTTCACCGACTAAAACTATCAATTTTACATTCTTTTGACGTTTTTTTTTAAAGCAGCCTTAACGCGCAACCGCGAGCGAGTGACGTAGCCCTGCTAGTACGTACAAAATCACCCTGTAGTGTACATTTTGTTCAGGACGCGTTCACGAAGAACCCTCAGCTGTCGAACCTGCTCCTGGACCCCTACTTCACGAAGCACATCGGCGCGTCGCAGGAGTCGCTGCGGCAGGTGGTCGCGCAGAGCGCGCTGGTAGGCGTGCCCGCGCCGGCCTTCGGCGCCGCGCTCGCCTTCTACGACGGCTACCGCGCTGGCGTGCTGCCCGCTAACCTGCTACAGGTAACATACCGCTTATGAACTTACTACTTTTTCAGTGTGATGTAACGTAAATCATAATATTTTCTCGCTGTTACTTGCTTTAACAGGGCTATTGTGTTCCAATAATATACAAATTAGATATATCTTAGTGATTTTTTATGGAGAAATCTCAACTCAAAAATCACTCTAAATTGACCACTACACTAATTGACTACTACTTGATTGATTGTATATGACCACTACATGCAATAAATTCAAGTTTTGGCTCTTTTACTTGCAAATTAAGATCAACGTTTTATACTGTGTTTAAGGCCAAAGTGCCTAAACAATGCCAATTACGCTTCGTAAAAGTATCCTAGCCAAACGGGCAAGCACGGTCGCATTTTAACTAGGAAATTTTGTTCTGGGAGTCTCCAGTACCCACATTATGATCACTTAAAGCCAATTATTTGGTTCGTGTATCTGCAACGTATATTCAGAGTTGTTGTGTTCCAGGCCCAGAGAGACTACTTCGGTGCTCACACCTATGAGCTGGCGTCGAAGCCGGGCGAGTTCATCCACACCAACTGGACTGGCCACGGCGGCAACGTGTCCGCTTCCACCTACAGCACGTAGACTATATTTTATACGGTCCACTGCACACAAACGGCTCAGCCAGGCGTCATCCGACCGGCGATCGGAACTTCTTAACTATTTTAGAGTGTTTGTTGCTAAAACTATTTAAATAAATAATAAAATGTTGACTGGCTATAGTTGTCGCTGCTACCGCCATTTCTGGTCATGCAGTGTCGTGGTTGAGCCGTTGTAAGTATATTTTTCGAGGGTAAAACCAGCATTATGACAATTTTATGATAAAAGTCTACATTTTGTAAACCGTATCTGAATGACGCAATCTAATTTACTACTACACAAACAATTTAGCTGGCTCCTGATTTTTTGGGTTTAAAACTCTAATAACAACAGAGTTGTATTTTTAGACAGCATCAGAATGTCTGTATCTTAGCAAACCATCATTGCATTGACCGCAAACAACATTATTTAATTTATTTATTACATTGCAGTCTTGACTTTTGATACTGTTTTTTTTTTAGTATATATTTGTAAAAATATTGTAAGGGATCTGGCATTAATGTCAAAGTAAGTAATTTTTGATACAATCTGATTATAATATTGTAAGTGTAAACCATTGTTGAATGTTGGTATTGAATGAAAACAATACATCTGTTTTAAGTGTACAGTTTTGTGTGTTTTGAAATCAATCCTAAACTTTATTTATTTATTTATTACAATCATTCCAATAACATTCCTTTGTCAGTCGTACACTGAAGACATGACTTTGTTATTCAATATGGTGAATGGTAAATTATGGGGTGAAAACATGTATAATGTTATTGTGATAACATAAGTGATATAGTGCTTCCTATATGATATTTTTTTAATAAATATATTTTATTAAAAAGTTTTTTTAATGCATGTGCGTGGCCATGTGCTCCATAGAGTATATTGAATAGATGTGCTCACTAGGTATTAGAGAAAGAGATCCTCTGTTGCTATATGTTTATAACCCTATTTGCATGGACACTTGTCTTGACCCATAGAAGTCCGACACTTACAATAGCCTAATACTACTGTAGAAAAGTACTAAGGTCAAGTGACTTGTTTTTCTTTAATTTTTTGGACCAAGATTCAAAAAACATACTTTAAAGTTGTTAATACCTACTTCAATCATTCTATCTTCTATTATTTCACCTAATAAACACGCCATAGGCCGATAGTCCACTCTTGGTCCACTATCATACGTCCTAATTGTGCTCAGCTGAACAAAATGTACTACAACATGCGTACGTACAACTCTGTGGCCCACAAACGCAAAACTTTGGTTTTAAGGCATAGTATGTAGGTATAATTATGTTACTCTATGGTTTACGATTTGTGACGTTTAATGTATAGGATTAGGGACTGTTTCTTTCTATTCTCCATGGTATTTTGGCATGTCGTTTGTCAGTACCTGTCACTCCCAAATGTGTCTTTTAGTGTTTTCGTAAGCAAAAAAATTTTGGAATAAGATAACGGAAAATTAGTGCAGCCGATATGAGATTACCGTTGTTATGAAAACTATGTAAGTAATGTGTAACTTAATATAATAAAGTAATCGGGTTATACAGATCAGATTTATGTTAGATAAGTACCATAGGTAATTATTTAAATTATATAGAACACATTTATAAATTTTATAATTTAATTCTTAGAGTAATAAGAATTACTTAGTAATAATGAATGTTTATGTTTCTGACGTGTATGTATAAATGTGCAATATCAATAAATATGAATATGAATATGCATATACATCGAAGTTCCAATAATGTGTCCTACCTGCATAAGACATACCTACCTAGGACAAGACAAGCTGTATGCAAGATCACATTAGAATTTTCAGTGTAGGTGATAGCTGATTACGTAGTTACATACTATTAATTGGTACCTCTAGACGGTTAAGCAAATCTTGTCACTAAAAAGGCGCAAAATTCAAATGCTATACATATAGGACGCCTTAGAAACCTTCGCCGAGGATTATGTGATAACAAACGAATGGAAAATGAAATGTCTGTCATAAGTCATAAAGTACCTACTAGCAGATGAAGCTATTTTACTACGTTTCAGTACCTACTTTCAGTATTACCTAATTTAGGTACTTATTGCAGACTAATTGAACCTACTGCAAGCACAGCGCACGCAAGAACACATACACAAAAATGGTGTACGGTCTGGTTCTAGTGGCAACCCTTCTGCTAATGTGGGGCCCTTGCCTCAAAGAGGGTCTCTGCGCTATGCCGGGTCCAGTGTATGCCAAAGACCGAAAAAACCGGGTTTTTATGATCTCTAATACTCACAAATGTAATCGAAGTTTTCATAAATAAATAAACATTAATGTAATGTTGTTTTGTTTTTCTTGGCACTAAATAGTTAGAACATCAAATCTCGTTGAAAATATACCTCAGATAATATACATATAATATTTTTATCATATGTAGTATGTAACTAGTAACTACCTACATCGTAAAAACATGCCCTCTTATTAATTTGTTTTCCCTTAGATAGCGAATGATGTCATCACGAATATTCGCCGAATCCCTACGTCTTTGGATAAGGTTTGGACACAGTTTTAGGCGACGTGCAAACTCGCATGTCATTTTTAGATACCTGCCTACATTGCTGTCTATGAGGGTACATCCAATTTTGCCGACCGATTAAATGCCGAATGTAAGTAAAATCGCATACGAGATCTCGTATCGTTTAAATAAGCCTACTTAAAGCCCCCCTTGACGGTGCGATTCATCGCTTCGATCGATCAGACAGATATCGTGAACGATCGGTCGAATCGAAAGCGCCAGCCACACACGAAGCGATCGATCGCAAACCTTTAATTTGTTAATTAAAGTCCAATATGTCTGAGACAAGGCATTCGAGGGGTTAATGGCTAATTAAAACCGTCTTCAAATACGATGGTGCATACATTGAATTACTATGTACTAATGGGTGCATAATAAGGTGGTTATCAATTTGTTAGTGTTTTTGTAAATATCTGCTATACTCTGTCAACCAAGTTTGTCAGTAAATAAGAACAAAGAAAACTATATGCATCCTTTTCTTTAGGGTGCTAGTGAAAAGGATACCTATAGTTTTCTTAGTTCTTATTTACTGACAGACTTGTTTGACAGAATATATAATGGAATTTCGTCATTTCTGGACCGATTTTAAATCGATTGATGTTGATAAAGCTAGGAACACACTACGCGGACGTCCGTCGTGAATCGACCGCGGACGGGAATCTGGACAATGAAATTACACATAACCGTGCAAACTATCGGTCGACGGACGTGGACGTGGCCTTGAGCGCATGGACGTCCGATCGAAATCTGGCTCGCTGGATGTTTTGTTCCGTGCACACTGATAGGTCGCGGTCGCGGTCGTTTTACGACGGACGTCCGCGTAGTATGTTCCTAGCTTTAATGATTGATAAAAACTACTGTGTGCGGCTGTGCGCCCCGCTTCCCGCGCGTCAATAGCGTTTTCGAAACGCTCCTCAAATATTAATTAATTTTAGTGGTTTAAAATGTGAAAGTGACTTGAAGTTTATACTAAAACATCTCTAACAACTTAGTGGTTCAATTAAAACAAGTGTACTAAAGAATATATAAACAAAACATTAACGTCATGCTCCACGGCAGCGCCACCTTAGCTTTGATGAACATAAACATATGGGAAAATATCTATATAAAGTCTATAAAATTCTAGACTAGTTAAAAAAATATCTATGTTTCTAGTTTCGTCGTGAGCTCTTATACATTGTGGCGCTGCTGTAGAGCATACTCCACAGCAGCGCCACCATAAAATATCAATTACTGCAAATGGTACAGGCACGTATATGGCTTCAAATAATTCTATAACAATTCTATATTGGCCTAGCTTACAAAATCCCTACTTTTATTTTGCATGTAGGAAAATACGATGCCACAAATCTTTTATAACAAAAAAATTATCGCAGCGCCTTAATAAAAAATCAAGGCAAACATACTAACAATTTTGCCGAGATTTTCAATAAGGCGCTGCGATAATTATTTCTTACAAAAGGTTTGTGGCATCGTATTTTACTAAATGCAAAATAAAAGTAGGGATTTCGTAAGCAAGGTCAATATAGAATTGTTATAGAATTATTTGAAGCCATATACGTGCCTGTACCATATGCAGTAATTGATATTTTATGGTGGCGCTGCTGTGGAGTATGCTCTACAGCAGCGCCACAATGTATAAGAGCTCACGACGAAACTAGAAACATAGATATTTTTTTAACTAGTCTAGAATTTTATAGACTTTATATAGATATTTTCCCATATGTTTATGTTCATCAAAGCTAAGGTGGCGCTGCCGTGGAGCATGACGTAAACATTAAAAAACCCGGACCAATTCAGTGAAACGCGTAAGTGTATTCAAAACCGGCCGCACTTACGCCCTTCAGTATACGCAGAAGCGACTGTTGCGAGCTGCTTAGTGACAGTGAGTGATTTCCAAGAATTGCCGCGCCAAGTTTAGTTGAACTTTTCGTCTCACAATTTTAATAATATTTTGTTGACAAACAGAATACGTAATAAAACAGTCAAAATGTATAGTTGTCCAAGATGTGATTTATATGTAGAAAGAATAGATGGTCTGTTTTGCACAACATGCATGTCGTGCTATCACTATTCATGCGTTAAGCGAGAAAAACAGTCCAGGTTAAGAGCACAGTGGAAATGCCCTTACTGTACACAGGTCACACGACGCTCGCGTCGGCGGGACGACGAGACCCCCGCATCCCCGGCGGGTCTAAGACTAATGGACAGAGGTATAAAAGACGCAAATAAAACCAGTGATGATACGGAAATTTTGAATATGCTGGAAGACACACACATAGACATTACCACCCCTTTTTCCACGCCCTCAGCACCTCGCCAGGCTAAAACTTCTCGGGAAGCAGAGGCGACCAGCGCAGATAACATAAGTTTTGACAGATTTAGCCACCTGATTAAAAAAGAATTTGAAGTAATGAAAGAAACTCTAATAGAATCTATAACGAATAACATTAAGGAGACCCTCATTGCCGAGTTTAACTTGAAAATAAACGATCTTAAACATGACATATCTCATAACTCGACTACGTTAACCCAGGAACAAGGACGACTGCAAGAAAGCTTAAATGCAAATAGTGAACTTATAAAAGAATTAGAAAACCAGCATTTTAAATTACGAAACGAGTTAAATGCACTTAAAAGCAAGATCGAAGAGACAGGACAGAAAACTACCTACTAATGCAAGTTACGTGAACAAAACAATAGTACTATACGGTTTGGATGAATACCCTGAAGAAAACTGGCAAGTACTTATACAACGTGTAACCAATGTGTTTCGTGAATTCCTGGGCACAGATATAAATAAATGCCTTTATTGAGGACATAAAAAGAATAGGAAACCGTGGGTACCGAAGGCCTATCGAGATAGAACTGATAAGTAAACGTATGAAGAACTACATTTTACACAACAAACACATTTTTAAGAACACAGGTCTGGCTATCTCCGATTTTCTGGACTCCGCAGAACTGAAAAAAAGACTAGAAATCAGGAATACCATCAGGGAAGCGCGCAAACGTGGTCTGCGCCCCATAGTAAGAGAGGATAAAATATTTATAAATGGCTGCGAATACTTACCATCTCCGACTAAACAACCTGAACATACTCAGATGAACCCAGAACACGGAAGCCCTGATAACCGGCAGCCTACTAATGTTGAGACCTTCAAGGACGTGGAGAAGAAACATTATCAAAGCAACCCTCACCACACCGGCCAAGACATACAGAACCGCACGTCATGTAATACCCCTGCCGCGGCCACCGCGTATCACTCCCGAGATACGAACGACCATCATAGCAGCGACGACTTGAATAACACCTGCACGACTAATTCTTCCTTTCGAGCCTAATAAATCTCATATTTTTTTCCAAAACATGCAAAGCCTTTTGAACTTGGAGTCGTATTAGCTTCCACGTATCGGCTGCTAATCGAAAGGAATTGCGATTCCGTGCTGTAAAACATGTCAAGATTGCTGTCACTGGCCAGTATTTAATTTAGAAGAGTTAATGCATGGTGTAGCGGAGAGTGTGATAGAGCATGAGTTCGTGCTGTCGGGATAGCGAATAGAGTTTGTCGACGGGGGTGGAGTTGAACTTTTAATGAAATCAGAGATAGCATGGTAATTGGAAGGGTTAGTAATTTGGTCTAAGATGAACTTTATGAGAGCTAAATTTCTGCACTCTAGGGAAGTGTTGATATTGTAAAGGTGAATAAAACACGAAATCAGTTAGTTGTTCCATCTGAATAATATTGATTGTAATTTTTAACACAAGCAACCATGAATCATCTGCATTGAACATTGAACGTCTACACATTTAACATTTAGATATTATAAGTAGACTAAGTAAACCTTCCTCAAGATTGCCTACCTTAAAATCCAAAATAATCGGAGAAAGACTACAACAGTTAGACATGTGATTTACCTTCAGTTCATGCAGTATGTACAGAATGACTATTTGTTTTCAAGCTGAGCAATGTTGAGGAAATTAACTGTAGGTAATAATAATAACATTAAGGAAACATGAAGTGTGTGTCGTTATCGTAGTGGCTTGCCAACATTTTTGTAATAATTGTAAAGATATATAAAATAAAAATACTATTTCATATCTATGGTAATTCCACTACCTACTTATGTACTTTTATGGTCTTAAAAGTTGAAATGGTATCTTTCGTATTGGTCAACACTCCTTTAAATTCTGAATCGACCTAGCCCAGTATCTAGACACAAAACAGCTAGTAAGTAAGGTGTGGCATTTATTAACGTGAGAGATATTCGTGTCCGTCAGGATGGCGTGAGAGATGTCTGAATAGTCACAAAATTTGCACCAAATAACTGTACCTAAACTGTACTGAACTGTACCTATAGCGAAGAAAACTGTACCTCAAACAATCAAGCATTAAATAGATAGTTACATAGACATGCCGTTCTGACGTCAGCTTGGCGCGCATAGCCGTATATCGCCCCAACGTGTGGGAACTATGTTTTGGAACATATACCAATAAACTGTACCTAAACTGTACCTCACAAGGCCTAGTGATGATGATTATATTGTAATAATATTATATGTATTACGAGAAAAACAAGCGCCTGTTGCAAATTGATCGGCAAACATACAGGTAATTTATTTAAGTAAACGAGACCAGTAAAAAAAATGTTGATTTGACCGATATCACGTGTGATTTAAATATTATTGGCAGTTTAGTGAGGTACAGTTTATTGATATATGTTCCAGAATATATCTCCCACACGTTGGGGCTGGGGTCTATGTGAAAGTTTTGACGTGTAATTTCGTGAAAAAAAAAACACGTTGGGGTGATACACGGCTATGCGCGCCAAGCTGACGTCAGAACGGCGTGTCTATGTAATTATCTATTTACCCCCTTATTCATAAACGTGCTCTAAAGTTATCAAGCCGATAAAGTTCGTTTGTCCCTTTTCGACGTATTGGTGTGATAGAAAAGGATAAACGAACTTTATGCTTGACGCTTTAGGCTTGATATGATAACTTTAGAGTACGTTTATACAGGTACAGTTTTCTTCGCTATACGTACAGTACAGTTTAGGTACAGTTATTTGGTGCAAATGTTGTGACTATTCAGACATCTCTCACGCCATCCTGACGGACACAGATATTCTGAGTAAGACAACTAAATGTTTGAATAAGAATTTGTAAGAATAAATCGAATGAAAATAACTTATTAATTGAATAAATATACCCATATTTTTTAAATATACCCAAATCTCTCTTTATACAATTATACTTATAGGTAGTATAAAAGTCTCTCGCCTATCTTTTTACCTTTTTAATAGAATCTTACAAATTGGTAACATTATTGGTTTTAATTTTGGTTTTCGATATGGACTAAGAGCTCGCGCCACCAGACCTTATTTTCTCAGTTTCATAACTTTGGGATAATGTACAGTTCGTATTGACGTTTAATGTTTACATATTACCACGGAAGTATAACTAAAGCATGGAAGCCACGTTTGTCATTTCACACTCGGTCTCCATCTTTGACAACTGTACATAGTCGTATTATATTGGTTCGAGTTTTTAGCGCGACTTCAATGGTCGTCTTGACGATATTTATTTATTTTGTGAGGATTTCTGATAGATCGTGGAAAAAATACCCCAGTGTATATTTGTGATAGTTCCAAGTTTCATTTCTGACTATGGCTTGTGTGATCAAGTGTTGCAAATCACATTCAGGAAGAAAAGAAAACACGCAAGAGGTTATATCATTTCATCGGTAAGTTTCTTGAGTTTTTGATAATATTTATTGATACGACCTGGCAGAAATATAAATGTACATATTAGTAGTTTATACAATTCAAATCTTATTCAATTCTGTATAGATTTTTGCATATTTTTTGGAAAATTTCTCAAACTCGGAAAGGTTATGTTTTTTAGCATAGTGATGTGATGTGTTTTATCGACCTTGCAATAATAACCTATCAATATTCATACCTTAAAAACGCCATCAATGATTATTGTTCTTTGTTATGATTCTCTTGTTATTTAGCTATTTTACAAATTCAACTTTATATATTTCTTAGATTTCCGAAGAAGAAGACCGGAAACACGAAGTTCAAGGTGCGATGCTCGCGGTTCCTTTACTCCCAAGACTCCACCAAAAAGAAGGCCAAGAAGCTGAAATGGAGCAGGCCCCAGATGTCTCCCCAGGTGTCTACCTTTGACAATTGTACATAATCGTATTATATTAGATCAAATATCTCGGCGGTCGTCTGGCCGATTTTTAATTTAATTGTGTTTATTCCTGATAGATAGTTGATGATCCTGCTAAATTCTTATTTGTGATGTGTTCAAGTTCCTTGTGTGATTATGGCTTGTGTGATTAAGGACTGTAATTCACGTACATGGAGAAAAGAAAACTCCCAAGAACCTGCTGTGTTTCATTAGTGAATTTCGGTCAGTTATTGATACTATTATTTGTAGGATCTAAACAAAGCATAAAATACGATCTTTTCATAGTTTATATAATAACTACTACCATGTTAAATTCTGTTCTGAAGTTTCTTCAAACTGTTTTTAGGTTATGTTTTTGTACTAGTGATGTGTCATTTTTATCGACGTCCCGACATTAACTCTATTGACATTCTTGCATTGAAAAGGACATAAAAATGATTAATGATGATCAGGTATCACAGACTGAGTAAATCGTAACGTAATGTAACATTTCTAGTGAATTAAACTTATAGTATTTTTTAGTTTTCCAGAAATTCTCAAACATTATTAAAAAGAAACTAAAAATAGGTGAAACTATTGAAATAATAAATTTTGGTACCTACACTGCCGTTTTGTTTTATTTTCTATTTGATAGAGAAAATATTATTGAGGTAAGTATAAGTAGATTCTTGAGTGGTGGACTAGAAATTAATAGAGGGATGCTACACGAATTAAATTACTTAGGTCTTTGCGTAAGGAGAAGAGAAGAATGTATTTATTTGTATTATACTCGTATTATTAGGGGGCATATTACCTAGTTCGGCCGGTCGGCCATTTTTTCTCTAAGGTTTTTTTTTAAAACATGCTAACTTTCTTTAAAATCAGACAAAAATAGCCGACGGGCCGAAATAGGTAATATGCAGTTGCAGACATTAAATGTCGATACAAACTGTACATTATCCCAAAGTTTCATCCTTGAGAAAATGAGGAAGGTCTGGCGGCTCTGAGCTCTTAGTCCAATATCTTTGTTCACAAACAATCGTTAATGTGAAAAGTGACAAATAGGTACGTAAGTACGTATTATTCAAAGTATTTATTGAAATGATAAGTGCATTTTGCCGTTTTACATTTTATATTAAATAAAGGTATATCTTAGAAATAAATTATAATGTAATTAGCATTTGTCAGGTAATATAAATTAAAGTCATGCTTAAAACTAGACATCGTGTTATACTGTACGAGCTTATTATAACAAATTAATTTATATAAATAACATACTCCCACGATAGAATAACAATCAACTTGCACGGTACTTGCGACATCTAATTCAAATATTATTTTTCTACACACTTGCTTGTAACATGGATCTTATTGAACAGATTGAAAACTTATTATAGGCTCACGTTAATAAATTACACATTTTTATTATAGACTATGCGTTTTCACATTATCCGATCCGATATCGGATGTAGGACCGATATCCCATACATTTAAGACGTCATCTTTGATTTTTACCTTTGAAGTCCTTCCGACATCCGATGTCGGATCGGATGGTGTGAAAACGCACTAAGGATTATTTAATTTTATAACAATCCGAGCGCTGCGGTGAAATCATGATTTATTAGGTACAACTTTGTTTTTTTTAGGGAATGTATCGAAGGTTGTAGGTACGAATTTTGCTAGCTTAATATCATTAAAATATGGTCTTATATAGTATAAAATAGATTGTTCATAAATATACATTTCTTTTCAAAAATTATGGTTTCTACTCCTATAACTTTCTAAAACTATGATATTCTAGAAATTTTTGATTGAATTTATTTACCAACCGAACCTATTCAGTAAGACACACAGTTTGATTTAAAATAGGTACTTATCTACTAATAAAGATAAAGTTAAATTCTAGGTTTTGTATAACGTATACTTTAAAACTTTCATTGATTACTAAGTGTAAATATGCGTAGCTACAACTATGAGGTAAAAAAGTAACCGAGACTTTTCCTTCAAAACCGGTTAACCGGTTATTAACCTTTCAATCAATAGGTTTATTTACAGGGTATTATTATCATCATAGTATTATTACCTTATTTGATTGTGACTTGTTTAGTTAGAAAAGTCCTTTTTAGTATGCGTGCTTGCTCATCATTTGTAAGTAAAGCTAGTTTATACGCAATCGAAAAATACAAATTGGGTTCTATTTAGCTTATAAGATTAGACCCGAGGCGAACAAATTGTTAAAATTTTAAATGCAATACTCCAAAAAGTTACGTGGCCACAATGTAATCTTGCTACTTGTTGTAGGCAAGACTGGGGGCCGTGCTCGGGTGAAAGTAGCCTTGTTTCTTCAATTTACTAGTAAAACTAAAAACGTTGTCGCTCGTCGTTGCAAGTTTGCAACCGGACTTGACGGACGGATTCTGTGTAAAATGTCGTAAAAAGCGGCTGGTCGTTAAAATTGGAGTCGTAATAAACGGATGTACTTTAATACTATCACATACGAAAACCAAATAAATACCTGTGCTTATGTCGTATAGCTACCTAGCTCATTGTCACTAATCAAACAAACCGTCAATCGAAAAAAATTATCGGTAATGTGTAAGGAATCAATTCACAATAAGTACAGTTAGGCAGCGTTCCCACTTATCCGTCGCGTGTCTCGGGGCGCGCAAAGGGCGTCCGCGCCACGCCACCTGAGTGTAATTCAAAAAGCGTCTCCTCAGTACATTTTGTATAGGAAGGACGTAAGGCGCGCCGCCAAGCGGCGCGGCGCGCGCCCCGCCGCCGCCACGCCACCTGGGGCGCGTCTTACGTCTTTCCTATACAAAATGTACTGAGGAGACGTTTTTTGAATTACACTGAAGCGGCGTGGCGCGGACGCCCGTTGCGCGCCCCGAGACACGCGACGCATAAGTGGGAACGCTGCCTTACATTCTCTACAGTTTTGATTCAAGTCATATCATAGGTATTTAATTTATTATGTTTATGTGACATTTTGTGAGATAAGTTACCATAACATTTAGATAATTTTCACTCAAATATTTTTCACTAGACAGGAAGTCTGATGAACGCACAGTCATGTATAAGATACACATACGTATAATTAGATAAATATATGTATTATCAATCACTCTAAGGATCAACAGGCACGAAACATTTTCCTTAATCTAATATTTTAAACGACTATCATAAATGGAAACATTTATAAGAACTATATAAAATTCTAGCTTAAAATTAAATAACTTTTCGGAATACAAAGTGAAAGATAGTGATTTGTAGTACGCAGGTAACTTACTCTTAGAGAAATTAATTACTTAGGAAACGGTAAAAGCGGCTATTTATTAATGAATTTGAGTAGGTACGCAGGTCAGTTTAACTACAATGAAACTCGAATAATGAGTTGGTAGATCTAGATACTGGAAAATATTCAGTAAATTACTTGGTAATTAGTGTGTAGAGTGTGTCTCGTGAGAGTACATCAGTAGTAAGTTAAGTGTCTAACCGCCATACTACACATATGTGATAGTTCCAGCTCGGTTCCAGCGCTACCTGTCCAGAGTATCTTCGAAGGGGTCACGCGTCACGCGACGGCGTGGTTATGGCACGGTTACCAGTTATACCAAAGGCTCGTCCTTTATTTATCGTTGTTTACGACTCCTGTAAGACTTGGCATCGGAGACGCGGGGTCAAAGTCTGTATTGAGTTTCACCACTGTCACAAAAATACAAGTGTTTTCGTTGGCTGTTACAAATGTAAAACTATCTAAATTTAAGTTCTCACTCTGCCCTTCGGGCTATCACATTAACAAAGACAGCACCATTTGTAAAGCCATTTAGTACGCGACTTGCGCTTCTTCTTCCCGCTTCAGTCTTTCGACTTGGCTCGGCGTCATTCCGCCTGCTTGTCCTTTCGGCGGCCGCTAGCACTCTCGCTTTTGCTGCCTCCTTTGTTCCTGTAATACGAACTTGTATTATTATTTTTTATAAAACATTAGAACATTACATTCGATTACTCAGTTGGATTCGGCTAACAAGGACAGGTATCCAACTGTTCGACTCTGATTTAATTGATTTTTTATAGAGGAGGTACTAGTCTAAAGCTCTATAGTAACAGACAAGTACCTACCCTTTTTTTTAGCTGCCCAGCCCACACTCAAACTGTTGTGAGAATTAACTTTCAAAATAATGAAAGTGACCAAACTCTTTACCTACTTTTTTCAAGTAAGTATATATTGATGATTAAGCACTGGTTTCGAAACAAGAAAAAAATATGGACCCGTGTTTTGTTATTTCTCCTCAAACTCATATTTTATTTAAAAAAGGCATGTCAAACTTGTCACGTACTTTTCATCGTTCCACTCATGGTATTAATCTATGTATTACCTATGTATGAAATGTCATTTGATATTCACAATTCGTTTTTGCTGAAGGAAAACATAAGAGGAAATCTGTATACTCAGGTACTTTCTGTTAAGAAATACAAAGGTCTTATGGGAAGTCCCCAGCCCACACGGGGCCAGCGTGGGAACTATAATATCTCAATACCTCTCATGATTGAGAGGAGCCCCTGTGCCCAGCAATGGGACGTATATAGGCTGAATTATTATTATTATCTACATTTTAATTCGTGGAACGATGAAAAGTACGAAATTTTGACAATTTGGACATGTCTTTTGTATATTAAATATGAGTTTGAGGTGAAATAACAAATTTTGCTCATGTTCTGCAACATGTAAAACCAGTGATTAATTAATCATCATATATGACTGAACAAATTTCTCTATAGAAATAAGAGATGGTTAATTTTCAGTATTTAGATGGACAAGTTCTCCCAACAGGCTAAAAAAAAATATGTTTCTGGTTTTTTAGGCCATTGTACAATATATTGTATAACTTATAAAAATCAATAAAATCATAGCTGGACCTTTGTTGGGCACCTTTCCTTGTAAGATGCTTCTAAACGTGCATCGTGCTTTCTTTGATTACTCAAGTATCTGTATTGAAGTACGTAAGATACTAATCTACTAAAACTTTTATTGCTAAGGCAATTAAGAGTCAGCGGCTTAACTAGATGCTATAAATTCGCGTCTACATCTCTATTGTAACCGCACTATACCTATGCCATTTACAAAGCACGGAGCCGGGGCTTTTCTAAAGGAGCAGGAGGCGCAGCAGGCGGAGAAAGCTATACTGTACATTAACTTATAATCTACTTATATTATTCTTGCCTTGTAAATGTCATCACCCTCCAGCCTCTTATGTGTCATCCCTCGATTTTGGAGTGCCAACCGCTTGAGCTGAAGAATGAACTGATAGAAGAGTTTAGCCACTTTAATTCAGTCCTATTCTGGCCTTGGTACTTCTTGAAGGCGATTCATTATTTGGTCAAGACTAATTAATCATGTTAGGTATGTCTAGAATGAGTAAAGACTAAGAAAAACTCAAAAAATCATCATATGAATGAGTAACCGATTCGTCAAAAATACATATTTAACTACAGAAGGAGAATGTTGAAATAACTCAAATTATGGCCCAATCACACCTTTTTTGACAGCATATAAGTTATGATTATGACATTAAATAAAGAAACTAAAACGAAGTATTCTAAAATTATATGTATAGAGAACATTTAGGTATACTTAATGTACAATTTTAAGTATACGGTAATAGACGTGTGCGCCGATTATAAAACGATCGGCGGCGGCGTTTGCCAAAAAATCGGCGGCGGCGGCGTATTTTCGGCGTGAAATCGGCGTGACCGTGATTTTATGTTTCTTATATAAAAATCATTTATTTGTTATTATTCTTGAAATATTGATCAATACATGTGTACTGCGTATACTTTTATATAAACTATGAGTTAAATAACACATGGAAATGAACACGGATAGGAAAAAATACTTTCGATACTTTTCGTATACGCTAATAATTATCCTTTGCTAGCACAAAACCTTTTTTGATCAATGTTGGCTTGCATTTAAGGATTCCTTCTTTAAATGTTCATGAATCTACAAGCAACTCTTTCATTAGTGATGATAATGGGAAACTTGTAAATTGGGTCCCTCAATTAAGTTTTCCATTGGCGCTGTAAGAAGATACTGAACGATATTATTATATATTATAACCCTAAGGACTACCAGTAATCCAGCATGAATGTTGTCTGAACCGAACATTTAATTTCAACCTTTATGCTTGTATTTGCGAGAAAGCTGCTGAACCATTCGAATAACCTCTTATGATGGACCTGATGGAAGCTTCGAAACAAGAACTTTGTGCCAATCGCGATCGTAGGCTGGAGCTACGTATATCAAAGCCAAAGCCCATTTTTTATTATGAGGTTGGGTCTACGCTGAAAAAGAGGTCTTCGATATTGATGACCTCTCAGAAGCATACAACTTCAGCACAATTACAAGAATTCCATCGTTATCACTGTCGAGGAAAAAAGAGCTTTACATGCTGAACTATGCTGGAAACGAACATCCGGCATATAGCTCTCGGCAATTTGAGTTGGACGTAGGGATTGCAATCCGGATTATCCGGAGTCCGAAAATCCGGATAATCCGCTGATTTTGCGATCCGTTTCTAAATCCGGATTTTAAAACCGAAATCCGGATTTTCGGATTTTTACTTTAACATCGCAATTTCAACCGAAATAAAGGACACAAGTGTTTATTTTTAACTTCTGACTAGCAGAAACGTCTGCAATCATTGCCACTAAGCTTAGAATAAATTTAAAAGTGGAAAATGTGAGTTCAAGTCTCACCCAAGGCAGACATTTTCCACTTTAAAATTAATTCTAAGACAAGTGTTTATGTACGTGGAATCCAATGTATAAGCAACTATAAATAAAAAAAACACATGTACATGTATTCTTGTTTGAACCTAATAAATTTATGTTTACAGATTAAAAAAAAAATATTAAAAAAAAAACATCCGTTTACACGTCATCAGATGTCATGAGAGTGCAGGCAAATTTAAGTTTAAATAGTATTCGAAAAATGTCCATACATACACTACATACAGGGTGTAATGTGATTCCTGGTATCTAGACTTATGTGAACCACTTTAGTTTGTATACCATGGTTTGCAATAAATGCTTATATTATTAGTAGACGAACCAAAAATCCTAGTGTTAATGAATTATATTAAGTAGAATTACAATCATAACACATAACAACGCTGTCATCAAAGTTTAAAATTTGGTTATTACTTCGCGAGTGTGATGAAAAACGTTGTGTATATCACGGGCGGCTGAAGGCTTCACTTTCCGCCCTCAATCTTAATACACAATGTACGATTATTCAATGCGTATTGTTAATTACGGCAATATAGATAGATTGTGCAAAAATGACGTCTCAATAGTAAAATAACGGCAAAATACGAGAAATTGTCACGTTGGAAACGACGGGCTAAATATACACGATGTGTTAGTGTTACTCGATTAAGTCCTGATTTAGTTTAAAACTGAGTGAAAGTCGTAATTAAATTCCGCGCTCTTAACCACTTAAATCAATATTTTCCTGGTTATGTTGGAATGTAAAATTGACTCTACACTTGACGCGCTAATATTTTTATGATTTCGTTGTTTACTGGATGTATATAATCCTGAATGTAAAAAAAACTTTATCTCGTTAAAAGAATGATTAACTGCCCACGTACGTAGCTTATAATCAGTAAAAAAAGAGGAACATGTTTTGTTTGATTGAAAATAATGAGAGTTATGATTCACGCTTAGTTTCACTAGACTTAAGTATTAGGTTGGCGGAAAAGTCTTGCACCAAGATATAAGACTTAATGAATTTATTCATAATTTTGTTATTTGCAACAATTAATCAGTAATGTAATCCCCAAATAACTCTATTACTCTTGCCCATCTAGTTGGTAGATTGTTGATGGCCTGCGCCCAGAATTCCGGAGGCTGTGTGAGGCTGTTTAGTGATCGGAATAAGTGATAGTCGGATGGCGCGAGATCCGGTGAGTACGGTGGATGGGCAACCGGGTACCATCCAAGCTCTACGATTTTTTGTCGAGTCTCCAAAGCGACATGAGGTCGCGCATTATCATGGAGTAAGTGAACATTTACACGTCTAGGTCGTTTTTCTCATATTTTATCAGCCAGTTTCTGAAGCTGTTCAATATAAATTGAACGCGTAATCGTCTTTCTCGCAGGGAGAAGCTCGTAATAGAGTGGGCCCTTCGCATCCCACCAAACGGAGAGGAGATGCATGCGTGAGTGACGGTTCGGCTTTGGCTGCGTTGGTGGCTCTGCGTCGTAAGGAAGCCAGACGACGTGCCGTGTGTTGTTATCATAGAGAATCCAGCTCTCATCGCCGGTTACCAGATCTTCAAGAAACTCTTTCCGATGTGGCTGAAAAAGAAGCAAATCACAAATACTAACTCTGACTTGACGATGACTGTCAGTTAGTTGATGTGGAATCCATCGTGCCATTACTTTACGATAGCCGAGTTTGTGTAAATGAGCCTCAACAGTCGAATGATGACAGCCAAGAGTCTCTGCTAAATCACGCGTATTTATTTTTGGATTAGCCTTCAAACAGCGGAGTAATTCCTCATCGTCGAAGGTGGATGGTCGCCCAGATCGCACGTTATCTTCAAGAGTTATATCTCCCAATGCAAAACGAGCAAACCAGCGGCTTCCATCGCGATATAACACCTTCACCGAACGCTTCGGTAATGTTAGCGGTAGCCACACTCACGTCGTGTCCCTGACGCCACTCGTAAAAGATGATCGTTCGAAGTTGATGTTCACTAATCATTTTCACAAACTAAGCAAATCCTCACCAGCGCACCTTTATATACCCTTGAGATGATAGCTTCGAGAACCTTCTACAACATTTTTACGTATCCCTGATCAATACTAAATATTCAGAAAAATTCTAGTAATTTACAATTTCTTGTGCAATATTTTTCCGCCGACCTAATGGAGTTTCTTGAAATATGGACCGAGGAACTGTTCAGAAGCTCCACAAAAAAATAGCAAGGTATATAATACCACCTAACCACGTCACGGTCTATCTATACACCAGTCAATATAAGTTTAATGAAATAATTCATTTTTTGTTTGAAATTTGCGTAGCAAAACACGCATATACGTACTGTTGTGTGTTTACTAATGTTTAAAAATACTGTTTACTTCTTAAACTCTTGAATTTTGCTTTATTTTTTGTGGTACCTAAAAAACCTTAAAAATCCGGATTTAATCCGGAGTTCGGATTTTTTCCTACAAATAATCCGAAAATCCGGATTTCCTAACATATAAGCGGATTTGCAATCCCTAGTTGGACGCAGACAGTGGTTCTGTTTTTTCTTCTTGAATCACTGAATAATTTTCCATGTGCGATACGTGCAGGACATGTTTGCCGAATGCACCTGGATTGGTGGGCCAAATTAGCAACTGAATGGTTACCGCAGCTTAGCCGGGGCAGAGGCAGACGAAAAAAAGAGATACCAGGACGACCTGGACGCATTTTATAATGACTGGCGGGAGCAGGCATCAAACCGTGATGAGTGGGGGAAAGAAAAGGAGGCGTACCATCAAAATGAAGTTTGGCACTTGAAACCACAGAGAATGGAATGAAAAGCTTCATTTCCTGCAAAACAAAATTAGGATCTTCTAAGAGTAAGACGCAAAAAACAATCGCTTCCTATTTCAATCTGCCGATTTACAGTCTTATTTCAAGCTTACACAGCGCCTATAAGCAATTTCCCGACGCGGTGGGCACGTGGGCATTTTAGAACGGACAATATTTCAAGGAGCCATGCAACCTTAAATGGATTACAATATGGGAGTCATCCAGATGAAATGATAACAGAAGATCCAACAGGGAAAGTTCTTGGCTCTCCACGTGTGGTTTTCTCGTAGAGGCTGAAAACCATTGTGTCAAGTCGTATGCTAGGTCAACGTTGTCACTACCACAGATCTCCCCGCATATCCGGTTTTCGCATGCCATTATAACTTCACATTATGGTTCCTAATCTTTCTTAGTGCTGAATATATAATATTTTAATAAAAGTAAAGTATATATATATTGGAAATTGCAACAAATAAAAGCATAAAAAGTCCAAAAATTTAATCAAATACTAAGTTTGAGCAGTTTATTAACCACCAAGGTCACGCCGATTTTACGCCGATTAATAATCGGCGGCGGCGGCGTGGCCAAAATCGCCGGCGGCGGCGGCGCGCCGGCGCGGCGCACACGTCTATACGGTAAATTAGGTAGGTTCAGTATGGTTTCCATTGCAAGTGGCATACTTTGTTTCAGTCAGCCGCATGCCGCATATAATAGCGGATGAATTAAACAATAATTGTAGCCGGCTTTAGCCAAGGAGGTAATCGCTTGCAATACGATGACGAAACGCTTTACGCGTCTCTCATTCTTCCATAATAGTGCGACAGAGAGAGTTGTGTTTTGTTATACGATTGTCACCCTAACTATTAAGTGGGCTGATAGGGTTAAACGAAATCACATTTTATCCAGGAAGTATTGGGTTCTTGAAGACTCACATCACCATTAAATACCTACAAGGGCCAGAAGTCAAACTGTGATGTACCTAGTATAGTATTTATACACTTTACACACGACACTATTCTAAATAATATTTGGAGTTGCTGAAGTCCATATTAGGCTTAGACTATCAGCTTACAGGTAAGTGACCCGTAAGCAATTTTGCCATCGTAGTGAAATAAATAATTAGTTATCTAAACTTTACAGGGCTTTAACAACTCTTCGATAAAAATGCCATGCCCACGACAAAATCTGTTTCAAGTTCATAAATATCTTTATAAGCCCACGTTTCAAAATATAGTTTGGGACAGTTTCCTGTATTTGCCTGAATTAATAAGTTACTCTTCGAAGGCCGGAAGAATATGTGACACCACGGTGACTCTCTTATAGCTCTACAAATAAGACTTGTCCGATATTTTAGCGGGGTTAATTGTTTAACATATTATTGTAGGTAATAGTACATTACATCAGAGGCCGGGAAAATGAGGATTTCCGGCCAAGTGGGTATATACGGCCGAGCGAGCGTGCGAGCGAGGCCGGATAGGGATACGAGGCCGGGAATCAATTTTCACGCCGAGGCATGTATAGTGCTTTTCTCAAACATACAATGAAATAAAAAAAAATGCTCTAAAGGACAATATTTTATAAAAAAAAGTTACTTTGCAGGCCTAGGCCTAAAAAATAATATGAAATCCCTTTACAGTCCTCTCGAGTTGTTGCGCCCAAAAAGCAATACTTCCCAGCCCATTTTAAGGAACGTAAAGACAATATTTCATTGCATGTTTGAGAAAAATATATTTTTAGAACGTTGGCCAATAAAGATGTTCGCCCGTACTAATAGCATTTCTTACCTGCTGCTAATCAGGTGCTTTGATTTTTTCTCTTTCTCCGTGCTTGTACTAGGAACAATTACTGGGTTAACTGCGCCTTGTTCACTCTAAAAACGAAAAATATTGTTACTATTTACTATGCTGTTTTTTTGGTTCCATATGCAACAAGGCTTAACGGAACCCTTCTAGACAGTTATAGGGTCTTATAATTAATCGTTATACCTGTTATAAGATAAGACGTATTTATTTATGTAAGACATTCTAATTGATAAAAAAATTAAATAGGTAGGTACACAAAAGTTATTGAGCTTACTTTCGATAATTCTAAGACAAGATGCGCTACATGTGTTGTCGGTTCGGACAATTTGAAAACGTTCTCATAGTTTCGTAAGTTAGAGCCTAGATGTCCTGGGGTAATGAGAAAAAATTTAAAAATACCAATAAATGATTTGAAATGTAGTAGTTCTAGTCGGTCAACAAACCATAATTTTAGAGCTGGTATTACGCACTTCGTAAGTAGTTTAACCACACGGGTGGTTGGTAAATTGTTTCTGGCTGGATCACAAACCACAACCTTCTGTAGAGCGCACACAACTACACATACCCGTGCACCAGCGAAGGTGGAGGGCCCCGGTTGCGATGCGACTGACTGTTCACGTGGCCCATCTTCGACAGCGGCGGGCACTTGAACGACTCGCAGAACGCCATGACTCTCCTCAAGGTGGTTCACAGAGTACACACAACCAGTGGAGCGGACACATACCCGTGCGGCAGCGGAGGTGGAGGGCCCCGGCTGCGGCTCGGCCTGCTGCTGCTGCGACTGACTGTTCACGTGGCCCATCTTCGACAGCGGCGGGTACTTGAACGAGTCGGAGAACGCCATGCCGCGCCTCAATGCGGCTCTGAAAGAACTCACAATAAGTTAACAACATCAACCATCTACATTTGATAGCTTAATATACATTTTCAAATGATACCTAAACGTGTCTAGGTATACCATTACCAAGTCTCGGTTTTCGTACCTAGTCGGGCTGGGAGGCGGGTAACTGGTGCCCCTGTGGTCGGGGCTCAGGTACTGATGATGGTGCGTGGCAGACAGGCGATTTCGTTGTAGCAACTCTTGATGAGATTGGTATAGTCTCTCGGACGCCGTTTGAGGGGTTGGTCTGCAAACATTGTAATACTCTAATTGATTGCTTAACTATGTAGGTATGTCGTGGCCAAGTCTTAGAACAGGTTATTTCGCGATGAGGCAATAAGGCTTCTGGAAAACCGTGTATCGTCAAGGTCCGGGGATAAATTGCTTAACTACAATTTGGACGGTATGAGTAAAAAGGGGATAATATAAATAAAGCAGACGTACGGCGGCGCGGGGCGCGCGGGCGGCGAGGACGGGTCGATGGTGAGGTCGGGCAGGCTGTGCACGAGCGCGAGCACGCCGCTCTGCGGCTGCACGCGCAGCGTGTTGTGCGCGGCGGCGGCGCTCGTGCTGCGGAGCGGCAGCCGCACGGACGGGCCCTACATACAGCACGAGAGTGTAAGCAGGTATTCAAATATATACAGGGTGGCTCATTCAAATCGGTCACTTTGGGAAAGTCTGAAACTATAAGACATACGAAGATCTGTTCTTAGGAACCATGTCATTGATTTTAATAAAAAGAAACACTGCATTGATACATTTGAAAAAAAAAGTACCCAGCTGGGGAATCGAACCCGGTTGTTTAAAAAAAAAAACTTAGCTACATTTTTTTCTATTCAAATATCGATTGTGTAGGTCTTAGCTGTAAATGTCTCTATGAAACATGATGTTTAAAATGACTAAAATGCATTGTTTTCACATAATTTAATTAATTTTAGTAGATGTTCGAAGTGAACACCTTTACAGTAATCAACAGGTTTTTTTTTCAAATGCATGAATGCAGTTTTTCTTTTTATTAAAATCGGTGACATGGTTCCTAGGAACAGATCTTCGTATGTCTTATATAGTTTCAGACTTTCCCATACTGATCCCAGCTGCCAATTGGTAAAAGCGAAATGTTAATAAATAGATTAACGGACTCGAAGAAATTTAACGGAAGTTAACGAATCCGTTAACATTTTTTAAAGTTAACTTAAAAGTTAATCCGTTAACCAAAATGTTAACTTCGTTAATTAACGATTAACGGATTAACGAGTTAATGCCCAGCTATGCCGATTTGAATGAGCCACCCTGTATAGACAGGTATAAATAAGAGTTTTGTGAAGTCAGAATTGAACAAACGTAGTGACACTGTGACTGTGAGTAAGTAATGTAAAATACCCTATAATGGACGGTGATGCCATTATGGACAAAAAAACACAAATCCTTAAAAATAAGTATCTAAAATTAGTTTAAAAAAACTGACGGTAATGTACCATAAACTAAAGTTGTAGAGCTGTTTCATTTTGAAGTTTCAATTAATTCGGTTATTTCTGAAGGATTTGGCGACAAGATAAAATTCACCAGTTTACTGAAAAAAATATCAAGACGAATTCTTAGCAATGTTGCTAAGAAAGTTGAGTTCATGTATAAAATAATAAAAAAATAATACTCGGTGTAAACTTGAAGGAGTTTTACTTACTGCATTAAGCATGAGATAAGATATAAAACATACTAGTTTGTTGCTCCAAAGATATAAAGAAAAAGCGTTATTTTGCGAGTGTCCATTACTGGAACCGAAAAACTGCATTCCTCCTATAATGGACAAGGAACAATTTACAAAACCAAAATTTACAAGAAACAATCCTATGTTAAAATAACCCAAATTAATTTTATTTATGGTATATAAAATAGACTCATTGAGTATCAGTTGGCTTTAAAAGTAAAATTTTAAACATATTTCACTGTCCATAATGGGGGATCCATTACTGGAGAACTGCCGTCCATAATTGGATAAAAAACACCTAGTTTTAATTTGTTAACTATGAAGAAACCAATAGGAGTATCTATTCTGCAATACGCTTGAAATGTAAAAGAAGGATAGGACATTCATGATTTAACACGCTTAGCGGTAGAATTTTTACATTTATCAGTGAAATATCAAAAACAGGCGAAAATTTTTCTTAAACTGTCCATGATTGGGTCCGTTACCTTATGTATAGTGTGTTTGGACAGACCATCGAGTGTGAATGCGACCAGTGGTAACGCTGAAAGTGAACGCAGCCGACGCGCGCGAAGGAGGGAAGATCGCGGTCTACGCAACTTTGACATCCACCCGCCTTCTTCAGTTTTCCGTGATCATATCATGGTGCATGTAACTGCGTCGCAATATCGGGAGCTCGACAAAAATCAAAAAGTTAATCACGGTCTATATCCCGATCAATATAAGTCTAGGTATAAATAAAGAACGTTACTTATGACCAAATAAACATTATTCAGATTACAATGTAATGAAATTAAACTCAGTTTAAATATCGTATAGGTAAACCAGCATTTATATGACTGGCTGAACATATTGACGAATTGGTATTTAGCTAACTAATGTTGTCATATATAATCCTAACTAACGCCGCTAAACCAACAGTAATTATTAAGTAATGTAATTAATAGGTATTGAACTTCAATTCACATTTAATGTTATTGGAAGGATAACCTTTTCTGTGTCCTTCAAACTAGTCACCGTTGATTTAAACAAAACTAAAACTTATTTCAAACTTTTTTAAATAAAAAGTTTGTATCTATGTCCGAATACTTTTGTATGCACAATAATAGGCTACTAGACCAAAGAATATAATATATACTCACTAGGAGAAGAACGCCAAACCCATACAAAAAAATGCTCCCTTCCAATCACACACACACTTACACACCTTCATACGTTTATACTATTGTACCAGAGCTGTAAAAACCTCTTTTTGACACATGACAGCGTCCACAAAACGTAAACTCGCGCAACCTAATGAAATTTTAAATAAATTCCTGTAATAATATTCAAAAAAATCAAGTACTTAAAAACAATATTTCGCTTACTTTAAACATAATATAACACATGTTACATTTTTACGGATTTACGGATCTTCGTTAGTGAGTAATTTACGATATTAATTTATCACGCAGGATTTACTTATTATGACATTTATCATTCATTTTCAGTTCAGTTTTTAAAATTAAATGGCTTCAGTCCATTTATTTTTTAAACTAGTGCAGTAAGTACGACATTGTACGGTGACTTAGCACTTGTAAATTGATAGCTAGATTTTACAAGAGCACGTGGACTACCGGCCGTTTACGACAAAAAAGAGGCTAAACGCGTTTCGAGAACAATTCTTCATCAGCTTCTCACTACACCATTAGTTTACTGCATAATAAGCTATCAATATTACACTTTAAACAACATTAATGAGTAAAAGATAAATAAATTATTCACGACACGAAACCGCTAAGATGGCGTCCCAACCGGAAGTCATCATTCATTTTTATTCAGAGTCTGTCATTTCGATTCAAATGACATTTCAGTAAGTTGATAGAAATCAACTCACGCCACTCGTCTTTTTTGACCTCACTTAAACGCCAGTTGCATAAAATACTATTATAACAGCCCAGTGTGAGAGCAGCATTATACATATTATTTTAGTACAAAACAAAAACGCACCACCTGTGTGGATGACTACATGCTTGAATGTGAAACCTATACGATACTATGAATTATTGAACAACACTCGACCCTTGGGTAAACGATCTTATAATGGACTTGCTGATATCGTGCTGCGATTTTCAGGTAATTTAGGCACCTTCGCACCAGCTGGGCAACTATCTGCGGCGTTCTCAATACCATCAATCTAACACACTGATTACGGAACAATAGTCGGTCTGGAGGTAGTCTCAGATGCTTTTTTAAATCTTGTCTTGAATTTACCTCGTATACAGCCTTACCGACGAAAAATGAAATTATTACCTATAACATTACCTATAAGATATAGGTTACGAAACGTCGGTCACGCAGGCGACCGAAGGACCCAAATTCTTTGAAATACTTTATCACCACCAATTACCTAACTCCGTAGAAAACAAAATATAAAATGAGATACGATAGATAGCGAAATAAATAATATGAATAATCATCATTTAATAATAATAAAGTAGGTGCGTTACGTTTCGAGGGCGAAATGAGTAGGTACAGAATCTAGATTAAGTGGCTATTTTAATAATTGATTATTGGTTTTACTTTTGCTTCAAAAGAATGGCATAAAGAATCACAATACATATAAATACTTACACGTAACTGACGCCGTGGCTTGCGTGAGCGACGGTCGCGCGATCGTCGCGCGACTGCGATGCAACGCTTACGAAATCAAACCTTATCGATATGGAAGTATGAGACGCGACGGCGACGGTCGCGCGACGGTCGCGCGACCGTCGCCCACGCAAGACACGGCGTGACAGAATTTTGTAAACACGGATCAAATTGTTTTTGATTTTCGACTTGAATTGAACCTAAATTAACTTTTTAATGAATATGTTTTATAAACAGGTCATAGTAGGTACACACATGTTAGGATTCTCCAATGATATATGTAATGTATTTTCTAAGCAAGCGGGCGACTCAAAGCGAGAAAGCTGCGTCTCCGCTACACTACCACTACCTTGGGCGCAAATATTTTTCCTCTCACTAGTACGTGTTTTGTCGGGTAAAAAGCATTTTATCCACTAGTGGGGGCGACTCAAAGCTGCTTTAAAATTGAAAGCTGAGGGGCGTATTTTACTTCTCGTGTGTTAAAAAACTCGCAAGTTCAGGATTCTTCTATTCTCGAACCACTCGCTTCGCTCGTGGTTCAACTACCACTACGTTTTTCAATTTCACACTCGGCGTTAAAATACAACTTTGCCCCCTTGTATATCAAATTTTTCACCACACCAACTGGTAAAGATCAATTTTGCTATTCGAAAACGGATAGCAAAATTGCATTTTATTCACAAGAGTGCAAAGTAATTTCATATAAATTTTAACTTGATGCCTTGAGCTGCCTGGTAGAATTTACCTACAAATAATTATTTTGAATCATAAATATTGAATAGATTGCTGGATTTTATTTAGTTTGATGGTTTTATAGTCAGTATTTTGTTAGTGTTGGTGTGGTGAAAATTTTTGAGTTTCACTCGGTGGCAAAGTTTGCTTAACCTACGTGCCTTGAAACCCTCCCTACGCTCGCTGTTCAATATTGGAATCTTTCGTTTGCTCGGGTATCAATATTGGCACGTGTGCGGTTAAACAACAACTTTGCCCCCTTGTAAAACAATAGTTATTTGTTTTACAAGGGGGCAAAGTTGTTGTTTAACCGCACGTGCCAATATTGAAGCCCGAGCAAGCGAAAGATTCCAATATTGAACCGCGAGCGTAGCGAGTGGTTCAAAAAGTGGAATCTTGAGCGTTGCGAGGGTTTCAAGGCACGAAGGTTAAACAAACTTTGCCACCGAGTGAAACACAAAATTTTTCACCATACCGACACGAACAAAATACTGACTATAAAACATCAATCTTAATCAAATCTATCAATTTGTTCAATATTTATAATTCAAAATCATCATTTCTACCAGCCAGGTCAAATTAAAATCAAGTTAAAATTTGTATGAAATTACTTTGCACTCTTGTGGATAAAATGCACTTTAGCTATCTGTTTTCGAATAGCAAAGTAAGCCTTTATCAGTTGGTGTAGTGAAAATAACTATTCTTTGTGCAAAAATGTTTTCCTGTAGGTACATCGTCCTTGCCTCTACACTACAGTAATATTTTTAGTTTAAAAGACGAGGAAGAGGAGGAAGAGGTTTTGTCATTAATTAAAAACAAAATGATTGAGCACGCTGTACGAGTACCATCGTATTTTCACGGAAATGCACAAACACGTTATCTATGCTATTTTTACCTGCACCTATATCATAAGTTCTCTATAATATGCTTAGAAGCGATAGCAAATGGCCTAGATTAGTGCGTGATAAAACAAATAGGTACGACCGCTTCCGTAAACATACGATTAATAGTAATTACGTAATACGAATATATATAATATGTAACCTAACTAACACGTGTCAAGAACCCTTCCGTCCATTAAAAGTAATATCAATTAAATCGTTATTAGAGAGCCACGATGAGGGTGAATTTTTTTAATAAGTACCTCGGAAATAAATAAATACAAAAAATAGGAGTTGTGCTTTTTCGAAGAAATTAATGCGGCTAAAACATTAGCATTAGGCACCCCTAGGCAATAAAAAACAAGAGTTAAAAGCATGAGTACTTATGACTCTAAAATGTAATAAATAAAGTCAGTGAGTGTATAAAGTGTTATTAAAACCTAGAAGAAGGCTAAAATTTTTATACCTACATTACCTACTTAAAACATCATAAGTATCCTCGGAAAAGGATTACAAAGCAGGCCACCAAACATCCATACTAATATTATAAATGGGAAAGTGGGTGTCTCTGTTTGTTTGCCCGTCTTTCACGGCAAAACGGAGGGATAGGTGGACGTGATTTTTTAAGTGGAAATAAGAAAAAATACGACTAAACTTATTATAACTAAAATAATATAATTAGGGATTAAATTTATGTAACATACAAGTACGATAGGTATTATGCTACGCTACTCATGGGAAAGTTTCAGAGCCCTAGACCACAAATCGACGTTGTTTGTCAGTCTAAGTGCCGAACGTTATTTATCATGACATGAAAGACCTACATTATTCCTAGTAATTTGTGTCGACTGCAAATAACCACTGTGTAACATAGGCGCCCGGCGCCATATGTCATTTGTTCTAATACGTAATACCTAACTTGATTTGCTTGAGTAGGTGTTGAAGAAGAGTTGACGTCGTAAATCATAGAGGTACCCTACCTAATATCCATGTCGGATTCATTATAACACCCCGTAATAAACTATGTTCTAATCTAATTAATTATTGAATCGTTTTTAGATTTGAAATATAAATCACTAGTTTTTGCCCGCGGCTTCGCTCGCGTTACATACGAACATTGCAAAGTGCTCCACACAAACTTCCACCTACTATTTTAGGGAGTAGGGGGATTAGAAAGAGACAAAAAGTAGCCTATGTCACTCTCTATCCCTTCAACTATCTCTACTTAAAAAATCACGTCAATTCGTCGCTCCGTTTTGCCGTAAAAGACGGACAAACAAACAGAGACACACAATTTCCCATTTATAATATGAGTATGGATATTAGTCATCTAATTTAATATTAGATTAGTAATAGTCTCCACTCTCGGTGTCTCCCCTTGACATAATAAATCATCATTCGCTTGCCTTTATCCCAGTCATTTGGGGTCGTCACAGCATGTCTTCCTCTTCGATACATCTCTATCACTCGTCATCTCATCATTAACTCACACAGTTCATTTATTTTCCTCGGTTTTCCTCTCCCGTTGCTTAATTCCATATTCATTCATTAATAGGCTACATGCCTCCTAGTCAAATCAGCTTCTTTTTAAGAACTGTCAAAACGAATTTGAACGACATGCTACTATGGAATTTAAATGAAATCGTATTGAGTGACGTCACGGTCAACTTGGTTACTTTATATAAGGTCCTAATATATTAGATGCAGATATTTTTACAGCTGATAGTACTCGGTCTCTGGAGTATATTAAACCGTGAAACATTATAGCTTTTACGATGTTTTTTTGGAGAAAACGGAAAAACAAATTTGCTACGTAAAAACACCCTGTTTATGTGATTATTAAATGAAAACTCATTGAACAGATTCTAGTACCTCTTTTACGTACCACTTAACTGTAACTGGCCACTTCAATGACATGTGCAGTTTTCCCGCCGAACCTTTACGACATTTACAACAAACAATTGTTGACATGACAGACAGTGTTATTGTGACATGTGATAATGCACATGATGATTTTTTTTAGACGAAATTATAATTAATTTTTTTGTTAGGAAAATGAAATCAAAAAAGTTACATGAAAAGATTTCTTAATTTATATTTAAAGTTAATTATTTTAATGTAAAGTATCATGTGTTAAAATATCTGCAACTAATAAATTAGGACCTTATATATTTCTAACCTGACTTATGAAATAGAAATTGGATTTAAAAATAACTTGTGTCCATGTTTTTCTTATAATTAGGTATCTGATGCTTTATTTCGTTCATGTTATAAAATATTTTATTTTCACTGCAGTCAAGTCCCCTATAATATATCATTTTAATGAATCAATCTATCCCAAAGAGATTACTATGTTTGATTTTAAATTAATAACAAAAACATGTTTTAATGGAACCTGTCCGTATTATAGACTGAATGAAAAATGCAGGTAACAGCGTGCGAAAGGCCCAGCCGTTGCCAAATTTTGTAAATTACCGAGCTGATTTAAGCTGACGACCGGTCTCGCCTAGTAGATATAATATGTATTATTATAGTGATCCTCTCTGTTGAGCCGATAGTCCCGGGTTAATCACAGTAAGGATATTAATTCATGTAATGAGTAGAGCAGACACTTGTTATTGAGTCATGGCTGTTTGCTATGTTACCGGAATAGACCACTTAGGGCCACTTGCACCAACGAAAATGGAGGGTTAACCCACCATTTTATATGGAATTTGACAGATGATAGCCCACTGAGTTAAGTGGTTGGTGCAAGTGGGCCTTATACCTTGTACTTTTGGCACTTGAAAAAAGTGTAAACAAACCTGAGCTGTCAAATTTGAGGGTTGTTTATTAGGTAACGTTTGGTTCCTGAATTTTTTTCTCTATTTAAAAATAATTGAGCTCACTACTATTTTCCATTTCATTCCACTAACATGTAATTTCGTTTAATTTGACGAAACGTATACACCTTCACGAATATAAAAATATCGTCATTACATTTAATGAATATTATTATTTTCTTCAGGGAATCATCAACCAAAAAGTACCTAATTTTGCAGAGGTTTAAAACTCATGGTTGCATTTTTATCTGGGTGTAACTCCGGTTTCACATTATCCGATCCGATATCGGATGTCGGAAGGATTTCGATGGAAAAATCCAAGATGGCGCCTGTAATGTATGGGATATCGGTCCTACATCCGATATCGGATCGGATAATGTGAAAACGCACTAACTCTACTAAAATATAAAGGTAGTACAACTTACGCGATTTTTAATTTTATATGTCTAACATTTGCCATTGCTAGCTCGCGAGTTCGATATTTGTGTTGATGATTGTTATATTTATGTTTTTTAGGGTTCCGTACCAAAAAGGTACAAAAGGAACCCTTATGGCGACGCTCTGTCCGTCTGTCTGTATGTCTGTCACATTTCTAAATATCTCGAGAACTACTTACGCTATCGATTTGAAATTTGGAACAGTTATGAACATTTTAAACCTCTACAAGCTGAAACTATTATTTTAAAAAATATATTAATATTAATTATAATGGCCAAAATGGAAGGTGCGAGGAGCGGGCGGGGAATGTGTTAAGCGCGCTGTGATTGGCCGTTTCAAGGACGGCGGGCAGTCGCGCCAGATGAAAAGGGACAGAAGTATGACTGTCCCTCTACTGACGCGTAAGTGGCCAATGTAAGTTGACCTATGCCGGCTCTGAATAAATTATAAATATGACTTATTTGTGGAATGTAATGCCGTCTGTTTTTAAATTTGAGCTTCTTGTTACCTTTCCACACCATTTCACACTACAGGTGGACATCTTTAAGGCATCAAAATACCCTTTTCCAATTTTTTTGTGCGAAAAACACGCGCTGCTTTCGGGTCTGTTACTTGGTCGATACTGATCGGGCACGGCGAGCGCCCGCGCTTATATCAGTGCAAATACTAGGAAGGCTGGCGACCGCGAGTCGTCTTGTAATAGATGTCTATAGGGGTTGGTCTGTGATGTCAAGTTACTAGGTCAAGTGGGGTATCGTTAGAAAGAGTTCAAATTTTACATATCAAAACTATTTTTTATAATTTTTTTGTAGTGGAAAATAAAAAGAATTATGAAGGAAAATGTAAAAAATAAAATACCATTCCCCCCTTATCTCCCGAAGTTTACCAACGAAAAATTATGACTTTTTACGAAATATTGGTTTTAAGCTAAATTTTACAGGACAAGGTTTCTGGCCTTAAAAGGTTCACTATCCCTGGATCTGTCAAATTTGACGGCTCCGGTTTGTTTACACTTTTTTCAAGTGCCAAAAGTACAAGGTATAGGTACAGAAACAATATTGAAGCCATACTAATATTATAAATGGGAAAGCGTGTGTGTCTGTTTGTTTGTCCGTCTTTCACGGCAAAACGGAGCGACGAATTGACGTGATTTTTTAAGTGGACATAGTTGAAAGGTTGGAGAGTGACATAGGCTACTTTTTGTCTCTTTCTAACGCGAGCGAAGCCGTGGACATAAGCTAGTATGTTTATATAACAAATAAAAATAGAACTCTTTGCAAGTAGAACCTACAATTTCACGTTGCAGCATCAATTTCCGTTTCACGTTGTAGCATCATTTTTAAAAAAAATTGTTTCATCTTGTGTAGTGAAATTTTTCGTGCGATGTTTTTTTTACGATTGTCACCTAGGGTTTACTCAAAAATATAGTACGAGGAAGAAGTCCCATCGAAGATCAATATGTATCGACGGTTTAATGAGTTTGATCGTGGTCATCGTATGTTCACGGATGAATTAATAAATAATAAAAAAAAGGCTCAAAATCAGTTATTATCCCACAAAATATAAATGCTGTGCGCGACCTCATAATGCAAGATCATCATAGTATATATCATCAAGATAGAGGCGTCTCTTGGAAACAGTGTGACGTGAATTTGTAAAATTTTACATGAAGATTTGACTGTAAAACAAAGATAAGTTCGCGAAATAACCGTTTTTACGTTTAAAATGCACGTTTTGTATACAACAATCAGAATGGAAAAGTGCTATGAAAAGTGCAACAATAATAATGGAAAAGTGCATCATTCGTCTCGTCTAACAAATATGGGGGCATTTACAACTATAGATATTTCTTAGTTTTTTGTTTTCCGGATACTTAAGTAGCAGCCCTCGCAATACAGGGTATAGTTGTTAAGTGTAGCCAGGCGATTATGAGTATTCGGTAAATATAACAAATAACCTATTAGAACACTTGACACCATCTGAAATTGAATGGATGTCCATACGTATCTTGTGGAGTGGTGAGTACCTACAACACAAGCCTTATTAAGCTTACCGTTGGACTCAGTCATAATGTGTACCTATCTACGAATGTCCTATAATAGTTTTTAAGTGGTTGATTTATCGTCAAAGCTTTATTTCTATTTATATTAAGTAGAAAGGTTCGCTTTGAAGGATTAATTATACGGTTGCCGAAATTGCCGTTTTAAAACACTTAAAGTATACCTACAATGAAATATTTTTTTAATACATTTTTTTATTAACTTGCAATGGGTGTAAATAAATACTACCACAGGACAAGCCTAGTGTTTGGTCCAGAATAAATGTAACTTTGTTATTTTATTTACGAAATAAAAGCATTCATTCAAAGCAAAACAGTATGTACCAATGTACTATCAACTGCAAAAGTGCATGGCAAATTAATCAATGAATTCATTCATAATTTCTCCATGCACTTTGGCAGCGGATAGTACCTATCTAACTATTTTACGGGTAAAGCGTAAAAAATATACGTATACAGAGTGGGGCCTGTAACAAAAGCAAAAAATTAAACTGTAGGTTTTTCTTCTTATACTAATCAACATTTGTTCAGCGACTTTTAAAAATAACTTGTATTTTGAATTTTATCACCCTTGAAAGTTTTTTCTAAGAGGTAATGTATTGCGAATTCTGTTAAGTCTAAAGTGTGACAGACAACGTCAATGACAACAATAATGGCGTACATTGAAGCTAATATTTATTTTGTATGAAAAATTAAAAATTTAAAGACTTCATAATTTTTAAAAGTCACTGAACAAATGTTGGTCAGTTTAAGGAGTGTAGCCTACAGCATTTGTAACAGGCCCCACCCTGTATAAATCGGATGACAATGCAATATTATCATCGAGCTGATCGAATGATGGAGACTTGTAATGAAACTAATAAAGCAACGTAGGTAGTTATTTGTGAAAAGATAGTGTTTACATTCAGCTTTAAAAGCTTGTACCAAAATAAAGCCTGTATACTTGTATAGTAATTTTATAAACGAAGTATAAAAATATCGCCTAGTCACGGTTTCAGGCGAATTGGGGTTGTCATTGTTAATTCTCCGTGGCAGTCGTTGTGCTTTTAACACGTAACTACTGAAACCTATCTATCACCGATCATCAATAACATTCAGCATTCATGTGAATGGGTTTAGAAACTACATTGGTAGTCCTTGGGTACGCGTATTACCTATACAATTTTTTTGAGTTTTTGCGAGCTGTATTCAAAGACCAAAATGTCTTGAAACAATTTTTTTTTGTAATAATTGGATTAAGGCTGGTTATAAGTAAATGAATTTTGTTTAAAATTAAAATTACAATTTCATGTTTTTTTTTTACTTTTTTCAAGGACATTTTTTTCACTCCTACAACACTTAATTATTGGGTATAGAACCTCTGTAATGGACAGGACATTTATTATACTTTTTTATACTGAGTTGACGGAAGTATCCTCATTGTAGAGTGACCATGAATTTCGCAAATAAATTGCCTGCCAAATTTTATTATTATTTATTTAAACTTTATTGCACAATAAAACAAGTACAAATGGCGGACTTAATGCCTTAAGGCATTCTTTACCAGTCAACCATAGGGCAAAACAGAAATTCGCGAATAAACAGTTAAATTAACAATTTATTTATACAAAGGATTGAATATTGTTAATGATAGTACATAAGTACCTAAGACATAATAAATAAACTAAAACTAACTTATGGGGTGTTTTTTTACGATTGAGTTGCTGTAGTTTTTTTAGTGTGTAAGTACTTTTGAAATATTTATAATTTAAGTTAGTTTCGATTAAATTTAATATTTATTTTTTGAGCAATAAAAAATAAACTAACACAAATTCCACAAATATCAGTACTAAAGGCCTGATTATAGCCTATACTGAATGCGCACGCTGGATCATGTTCACCTCTTCCGAATAATCCTGTACCTATAGT
This sequence comes from Leguminivora glycinivorella, assembly GCF_023078275.1. Classification (NCBI taxonomy): domain Eukaryota; kingdom Metazoa; phylum Arthropoda; class Insecta; order Lepidoptera; family Tortricidae; genus Leguminivora; species Leguminivora glycinivorella. The sequence goes on from NC_062998.1 coordinate 34,559,071, forward strand.
TTCAATAAAATGTTTAATAATCTTTGTATTTTCACGACGTTTCCTATAACGACGATTCCTATAACGACGTTTCCTAACACTGATCATTTCGAAATAAGTAGGTATGAAAATCGTGCTTTTTCTACTTCACTCCGCGCGGTTGTTTAATGTGATAAACGCAGAATCAGAAATAATGCGTTTGTATTTTGAAACCCATTTTGTACGGAAATGACAATGGGCTTTCCGCTACGCGCTTAAATTTGATGTAAGGAGGCCATTTGGACTGGAGGGTAATTTCAACAAATCGAAATATTTTCCATATTTCACGCTTTTAACCACAGTTCCATATGCGTCTGTTGATATAGTGTATTCTGGTTAATAATGTAAAACATGGAAATTATTTCGATTAGTTAAAGTTACCCGCCAGTTGAAATTGTCCCCCGTACCTTACACGTAAGTTATGAGGTACTTTAATGAGTGCCGCTTTACATTCAAAGCGCGCATAGATAAATTAGGTACCCACCCGTGTGTAGATAGTAATAGATAGAGGTAACTCTATAACACAGACCAACCCCTATAGACATCTATTACAAGACGACTCGCGGTGGCCAGCCTTCCTAGTATTTGCACTGATATAAGCGCGGGCGCTCGCCGTGCCCGATCAGTATCGACCAAGTAACAGACCCGAAAGCAGCGCGTGTTTTTCGCACAAAAAAATTGGAAAAGGGTATTTTGATGCCTTAAAGATGTCCACCTGTAGTGTGAAATGGTGTGGAAAGGTAACAAGAAGCTCAAATTTAAAAACAGACGGCATTACATTCCACAAATAAGTCATATTTATAATTTATTCAGAGCCGGCATAGGTCAACTTACATTGGCCACTTACGCGTCAGTAGAGGGACAGTCATACTTCTGTCCCTTTTCATCTGGCGCGACTGCCCGCCGTCCTTGAAACGGCCAATCACAGCGCGCTTAACACATTCCCCGCCCGCTCCTCGCACCCCAAACACTGGTGACTCGTATCGCGAACCAAATATACAAGACTGCCACTCTATAGGAGGTTCTCTGTGCTCTATAAGGTAACGAACCCAAACATGGACAGTTTAAAAAAAAATTCGCCTGTTTTTGATATTTTACTGATAAATGTAAAAATTCTATTGCTAAGCGTGTTAAATCTTGAATGTCCTATCCTTCTTTTATATTTCAAGCGTATTGCAGAATAGATACTCCTATTGGTTTCTTCATAGTTAACAAATTAAAACTAGGTGTTTTTCTCCAATCATGGACGGCAGTTCTCCAGTAATGGATCCCCCATTATGGACAGTGAAACAAGTTTAAAATTTTACTTTTAAAGCCAACTGATGATACTCAATAGTCAATTTTATATACCACAAATAAAATTAGTTTGGGTTATTTTAACACAGGATTGTTTCTTGTAAATTTTGGTTTTGTAAATTGTTCCTTGTCCATCATAGGAGGTATGCGGTTTTCCGGTTCCAGTAATGGACACTCGCAAAATAACGCTATTTCTTTATATCTTTGGAGCAACAAACTCGTATGTTTAATACCTTATCTCATGCTTAATGCAGTAAGTAAAACTCATTCAAGTTTACACCAAGTATTATTTTTTTATTATTTTATACATGAACTCAACTCTCTTAGCAACACTACTAAGAATTCGTCTTGATATTTTTTTTTTCAGTAAACTGGTGAATTTTACCGTTTCCGCCAAATCCTTCAGAAATAACCGAATTAATTGAAACTTCAAAATTAAACAGTTCTACAACTCTAGTTTATGGTACATTGCCGTCAGTTTTTAGAAACTAATTTTAGATACTTATTTTTTAAGGATTCGTGTTTTTTTGTCCATAATGGCATCACCGTCCATTATAGGGTATTTTACATTAAGCAGTTTTGCTCAGTTCATGAGGTACTTACCGGTTGCTGAGGCGACGGTACCACGGTTTCCGATTCGCTCTCGCTTACCACGTTCACAGTTATTGACGTAACAGCTGGAAGAAATACATCATGCATAATTTATATCATGAGTGACACAGGCTTTTTGCATTTTACAGTGACAAATTGTGGAAATGTTAGTGTAATAATATGATTGCTATGAAGTTACCTGTCATAAAAAAAATGTTTTTTTGTTATAGGGTTTACAAAACGTATTCCTCTCCGGAAAAAAACACTTTTGCAGGATTTCTTAGGGAGGCTAATGCTACTGTACCTACTGAAAAATAAACTCTCAGATCTCGATTGAAAACCCGATTTCAGGTAATTTGGAACATTGCGTTGGAACATTGCGGCTGCTCTGATTTAGGCGTGTAAGGGTTCCCTAGAGGCGATTTGTTCGTTAACCGATGAGAAAGACGGTCATTGTGGTGATAGATTGTCGGTTGAGTCATAAAATGCAATTGCTTACAATTTTTGTTACAGACATTTACAAAGCACTGAACAATAAAAACCTACAGTTTTTAATAAAGGCTGAATAAATAGTGAAGCAGTAGAAGCTGCTCATGAAGAACTATTTCAAATTAGCATTCTCTGTGTTTGAGTTTTTACTATTTTGCTCGTGTTAATTCGAGCAAATTTTCCTGATTGCGAACCGTTTAGTAAAATTTATTTCATGCCGTGATGACATGCAAAAAAATCGGATAACGTTAGAATTAAGTAATTAATTTAAGACTAATTGGTAATTACCTACTTCTTAAAAAACGTTACTTGCAATTCACCTATCAATCAATTAGTTATAAACAACGGTCTCGCAAGAGATTGCTCCAATATTGTTAAACATTAAATGCCAGCTCCACATGCTTGGCAAACAGTAACCACCGAACAACAAACACGAACGTGGGGATACTGTACTATATGTTTGTTTTTGCTATACGTGATGCGGGGGGTGATGTTCCGTATGACAGTTCCTCCAATCCGCTTTCGGGCAGACATAACTTGAATAATACTTACTGATGAAATAGGTTTTTATTTTTACAGTATTATTTAAAAAAAATATCGTAGTGCCTCCAAAGAAAAAACAATAACATTAGATATTGACAGTTACTCTCTACTTAAAATGAACTGATTCAGATCATTACCTACGCCCCAAACATCGGGTTTTTTGCAGAAATCATTGAGGTGTATAATGTGTCGATTGGCACATTATACACCTCAATGATTTGCTTCGTTCATTTGTCTTGGATAGTGTTTGGCATGTGTTTGTAACACGAAGCATGTGGCGCTGGTATAAGTAAATATAAAGAATGTTTCATACCGTCGTCGGGGTTTTGAGGCGGAATGACGTGTTCCACGGAGCTTCCGGCGCGGTAGTAATTGCAGCGGCTTGGCCCCGGCTGAGGCTCGTCGTGGGACGCCGCACTATAACACGTCACAAATATAAGATAACAGTTAAATTTTGCATGAAATTACTTTACATACAAGTGGATAAAATGCAACAACAAATAAAACAAAATCCATTTTCATAGTATCAATATAGTATCAAGAGAGCGAATAATACTTTTTTATGCTTTATGCAAGGATGCCCACGTAATAAGTTTAGCACTTTCAGGCCTGCAGGGCGCGCAGTGACGCCCGGCCATGTGGACTACTATAATGATGTTTTCCAACCGTTGAAGTGAGAAATTTCTCACTAAGTAGCCACTTACTGGCGATGTTATAGTCATTCAAATGGCAAGAGTGGGTGTGGACCTTCTGAACAGAAATTTAGAAGCGTTTATTTATATAAGTAGTCAGAATTAATCTTTACACGTATATTAGGTACAACTGTAAAAGTGCATGGCAAATTTATCAATGAATTCATTCATAATTCCTTCATGCAATTTTGCAGCTCACTGTACAGTCGATGTCACAAACATATTTACAAACCAACATGCCAAATACCTACTTGTATGTACGCGACCTTGCTGTAATTGTCTTTTGTAAATTGACGGATTCACTGCCAATGTATTCGAAGCACTTTGTTCGTAGCCGTTACCAATGTTCCCGCGACTACGGACGTAGAACTCGTCCACCGGGATTACCATTCAGTGCTAATCACGACACGTTCTCGTTCCGCCTCTACAACGACGTAGCGCTACGACAGCGGTAGATGCTTATAGTCAGGTGACAGTGCAGAAATAGTACGTTACGATACAAGTGCGGAAAAGAGAAAGTTCGAAACGAGTGGCGATAAATTAAAACACGACCAAAGGGAGTGTTTTAAGACACGAGTTACGCATTTCCTTTTCGAACGTGTATGGTACAACGTCTTTCAGTACAGATGGTCCTCCGAAGTTACTACAAGTTAAGTCTTGACAAGAAATGAACCACTTCTCCCACTAGTGCGTAAAAAACACCATCTGTACTGAAAAAGTATAGCTGACAGCTAAGATAATGTTGTCGCAGGCTTGTGAATAATACTTTATTTCAATTTAGATTGGCGTTTTCTATCTAACAATAAGTACCTACGATTTTTACCTTGGCTAATTAGGGCCCTTGTATTGCTTGACATACAGCGATAAAGTGTCTTTTTAAGTTATCATTGAGTGCCTATGTTTTGGCATAAGGACTGCGCCAAGCGAGACTTGCGCGGCTTTAATGTTCCGGTGCATAATTGGGAGGAACTTGCTGAGGACAGGGGAAAATGGCGCAAACTTTTGTTTGACGGGCGTAACATCCACGATGAGGCTTGGTTTAAGACACACAAGCGAGCCAAGCGTCACCAACCCAATACTTCTTCGCCTCGGCCAAATGGCTTGTGGTCGTGTTTGCCGCTCCCGTATTGGCTTACACGTCCATGAACAACGCTGCGCTCTTCTTCTAGACAAGACACTGTTTTAATAGTCTGTAATAGACAAGACTTAGCCGAAAAGCATTCAAAAAGACACAGTCGTGATCTGTAATGAATCACAGCATAAGCCAATACACCGAATAATTAAAGTAATATTACAGAATATGAATTATACTTAAATAAACAAAACAGACAATTTACATGCTGCTGTGAAGCCTATCGTCCATCTTCTCACAAAACCTCAGACACTCTCGGCACACATTCGCCCATCTCCATGCAAACAAGTCACACTCCGGTCACAGTATAATAAAGAGTACTATCGTACAGTATGGCCACTCCCGCTCCCCGCTGAAAGTGCCGTCCACCCCCTCTCGGTTACCTCACAGTTACCGCCTGTCAAAAACACGAACAGTCGATCTGTCATATTTCACTCATACAAGCATAGTACGCGTTCACCTACACGAGCTAAGACTGTGTGCTAGAAATGCGCCTCTTTCATACATTTTATCGCCAGTGTCCGAGGTGTGCTCCGGTGCTGATGTCAAGAGTGCATTAAGCAGTGATAATGCGCGAAGTAAAGGCGAGTTTCTGTGGGATACAGTGCGCGCATCCGGCACGGCCAGCAGTGGGCGTGTCCGCGGCCTCAAGTTGACTCGAGGAATATCCGGAACGTACATACGTCCGGAATGATGATAATTACAGTGATAGTGATGTGACTGACCTGGTGGAGTACTGGAAGCTGGAGAGCCGGCTCTGGCGCGAGCTGCCGCTGGTGGAGTTGCGCTGCATGGGGTGGCGCAGGCTGTGGAGCGTGGGCGCGCGCCCGCTCGGACCTGCGGCGCCTGACGCCTCGCCTGCGACACAGGGACCTAATATAAAATAGACAAGGCCTCTTCCATACCTGAGCGCTCGAACTCTACGAATTTAATATGCAATTGTGTAATAAAGTAAAACTAATTACATAAATGCACGCATGTATTCCCAAAACGAGTACTGAGTACAGACAGAGAGTACATGGAAGGCTAATACGTTCACATGCGGCAAGTTTTCCCGTATACCGTGTACGAGATTTTATCAAATATCGTAGTAATAGCAAAATTTGTATGGCAACATTGGCAACTCTGTAAATCATTCACACGACGTCCATGCGAGAAAATCTCATATTCGAGACATATTTTTTAACGTATACCGTAGGGTCTTGCCACTGGAGATACGAGCTTCTCGCAACGACTTTATCGAATGCGATGCACAGTGGCGCTTATGTTTACGTTGATTCGCTCACACGGACACGCTGGTTTCTCGTATACCTACGTTGTGTTTGTGACGTCGATGGCGATCGCGATTGCCGATTGCATACGGGAAAAAATCTAATGGACCTAGCACCGTGTGAACGGCCGTCTCGTATACGGTAAAACCAAATACGAGAAAATATCGAATCGAATAGTCGCCGTGTGAACGTAGCCGTGAAGTTTCAGTGCTATTCTTAACAAATAATGTGTTGAATTAAAAATTGTGAAATGCAGTGACAAGTTGCTGAACCAAACTTGAACCCACAGTTGAGATCTACGATATCCACGAAAAAAGCGGGAGCGTTTAATTTTTTCATTTCATATGGGTTGTTTCCAAGCATTACCCTGCGATGTCGCTTGCCACAAGGACACTATGATTTGAAAGGTTATTTAAAAAAAACTATGAATAAATCTCATCCTTATGATAAGCGACAAACTGAGACATTCAAATAAAGACTTCGATACCTACATATAGCCTCAAATAATCGTGATGAATAAAAAGTGACGCTTTAAGTAGGAAGATCCGGATATAATTTGCATACAAATGCCATTCAGTTTGTTTTGAGCTACGAAATAATCTTGTGATTGGTGGCATTGTTTTGTAGGCTAGGTTCAGCCTCTAGTCCAATTAAATTCGGTCACAAAGGAAAACATGCGATGCCTGCGTAAAAAATACCCATGATACAAAAAAAGTGGGGTGGACAACTTTTAAAAAAATGGCCCCTATATTTAGCTCAACAATGTAAGGTTTAATATTGTTTAAAATAGTATTAATTCATATAATTTATTGATGACACCACGTTGATTTGATGTTATTTAAAGACGAAAACTATTGGTAATATTCTACTAAATATATTAAACCACCATCTTGAGAGCTAAGAATTTTGGTAAGAGTAAAAGTTACGGTGCATCGCCAAAGCTAATTTAATAACTTAGCTACGGTCGTAGTACCTACTAACAAAGTTAATCGCATCTCATCTCGTTCATCGTACGAGGTGTTCCGGACACTTGGAAGGTGCGCGGAGCTAAAGTTACCTACTTGTACAAACAGAAGAAACACTTTGGAAATTGTTATCTAACGAACAAGTTGATGTAAGAGCATCGGCTTTATGCAAATTCCAAAAAGCAGTGGTTTCTCTTTATATTCTGAATTTATACGAGCTTACAAGTGACCAAATATGTAAAGTTTCATTCCAATATGATTAAAAGGCCTATTATGAAATAATTAAATTATTTAGTCGTTTTGTTAGTAAAATAACTTTAAAGCACTTTAGCTCTTCATGGCATCTATTTTTATTAGTAATGTCTATACAATTTTAAAAAAGTCAATGCTTTTGAGGCAGTTCGTCGGTTGAAAATGTTGGAGATTTTCCATACAAAGTTTGAACTGTTGTCTACTAAAGCATCTTTCTGCTAGGAGCCGATTTCTGAATGTTTGTTTCGTTGGATGGTATTTCTACTAGCGATTGTAATTCTACTAACAGGGGACTGATTTTTGAATCTCGATGCATGAATTCGCCGTTCGAAAGTCGTAGCATTACGTCGTTTTCCACAGACTTTAGAACGGCGAATTCATGCGTTCGAGATTCAAAAATCGGTCCCCTAAATCGAAAACTAGTATTCAAAATACCTCCTTTTTCAAAAATTGCACTTCGCCGTTTTCCACAGATTTTCGAACGACGAATACATGCGTGCGAAATTCAAAAATCGATACCCTGTACCGCCATTTTCGGAATTAGAAAAATATTTACCCTAATATTTAGAGTATCGCGTGACACCGATAGACTGGGTTAAGGGTCTTACTCGTAATAAAACCTAATAGTAATAAGACTAAGTAATAAAAGTGTCTCACCGTCAAAGGAGTCTGTGTTCATCGAGGCCTGCGAGAAGTCGTACTCAGTGGAGGCGCCCATGCTGCGGTGCAGCATGGCGGCCACGCGCTCGCGCGCCTCCCGCTCGATGTTCACGTCGTCAGAGTTCTGCTTGCTCTGCCAGAACAACACACCGCGTCAGCGTCACCATCAAATGTACAAGCTTGTTAACCATAGTATACTCGTGTTTACACAGTCTGATGCCAAAGGAAGAATACAATAACATTATACCTAGATATGAATTGAAGAGGAAACCGACAAAAAAAATGTTTTTAATTTTTTTTAATTTTTTTCGGGTTGTATATTTTTCGCTTATAAAGCGATTATTTCCCTTAAACTGGCATTTCCAAAATGAATTTTGTATTTTTTTACATATTTAAAATTGCAAACGGGACTTAATCGCGCATTATTATGTTTTTAACATTGACCTCCGACGTTTCAAGGACGGCATTGTCAACGTGGTCTCGGAGACCATGAATGTGGTCGGGAATACGTAATTAAGTCCCGTTTGCAATTTTAAATACTCGTGTGAAAATCGTGTAAGTTGAAATCAGAATTTTGTATTTTTTTTGCAATGTGTTACTAGCCACTTTTTGACATTCACCAAAATATATAATAATGAGTCGATATTTTAGATATTTTTTAAAATAATAATAACTCTGAAACGTGAAAAATGATGAACGCTGAAAGGTGGAATTTTGAAATTTTATACGACATATTAGTCTTGTAGGAAAGAAACAAATCCCTGGAATAGAAGCTGATAGATATCGCACATAATTCTAAAATTTTATAACACAATAATAGTCCTACCATAGAGTAATAGAAACGGAAAGAGCCTCACTGAAGACCGGCTGTGACCCAACAATGGCGGACATTTTCTTAAAGCTTTTTTTATGGCTAATGTGGCGGAACACTAGACCAACGCCAGTAATAATAATACAATAATAGTTTAAGACAATAAACACGATTTAAAAATCAAAATAATGATAATTCAGGTCAAGAGAAAATCAATTCTTCATTTAATTTATCAAAAATTAATTATTTTAAATGAAATTTAGAAATATATATTGATTTTAATCAAGAATCTTATATACCTACATGGATGTTGCACGCCGAACATTACTTTGAAGCCAGAAAATTTGACCTTGAATTACGTCACGCCGGTCTTGCATCTCTTTCTTTAGGGTGTCCATGATTAAGCATACATTAGGGATATCCCGCGGAATTTGACGTATTACATCTCTCGACACAGGCTTAAAACCTTTGAACCTCCGTTTTGACAATATTCTCAGCTTGATATGATATTGATATGTGTTAAAATGTCAAATATTAATATTAGCGCCATCTATCTGAGCGTACCTACCCCAAAGGTGTATCGCCATCTAGCTCACCATACCTTTTTCTGTATGGTTTTGAGGTAAGTTTTTTCTTAGACTTTATCTGTCTATACGGAGTTACATAAGTATTTGTCTTTTACTAACTGACACCTGTGTTTATTAAAGCATGCAATGGAATATATATTTTAGTGTTTTGGTCATCACAATAATATTTTGGTAGTAACTACTGGGAAAACTAATCCCAGTAGCTATCAACCCCCGGTGTGGTAATTAACAATGTGGGGGAAATCCCAGTAGTTAGGACAGGTAAAAACTTGGTGGTAACTAGTGGGTATAGCCACAAAAATATAAGGGAAGTATTTGTCAATGGGGAAATAATGAAATACTAGGACGTTTTAAAACAGTATCTTTATTTTTAAGCGCCGCCCCAAATCTCAAGGAAGGTGGTTCTCAATTCGTACGTATTTCAATTCTCTTCGCATGTATATATGTATCTCAATTTAATGTTTAGGCCACGATATATCCGTCGTTACTGGACTGATTTTTAAAATTTCTTTCTGTGTCATAATCTTCAGGCTTAAAGTGCAAATCTGCAAATTGTCGATCGCTCTGAAACATTTCCTTTTATCGGTACAATCGACAGCCAACAGCCAATGCTGCCTCCTTCCTTCATCTTTTGGAACACTGAAAAGTTTAATATTATTCATGTTAATTGTAAAGACATAAATTATATAAAGTTGGTATTATTATACTGTGATATGAGCTATGAACATAGAAACCGTACCAAGTTGATAGATTTAGCTCCATTCAATAAGAGTAAATACCATGCAAGAAAAAAGATTGGTCACCCTAGTCGTAAAACCACACATAGCATTATTTTTCTTTAAAGGTCATATTTATCGTTCTAAACCTATTCGTGGGAATTTTGATATAATTTGAGACAATGAAACCAATATAATGATAAGAACTAATCAAGATTACAAGCAAAATAGAAGAAAGGTGAATGAACCTGGCTTCAACTCATTGGTCGGCACGCACTATCCAGAGATATATATAAAATTCTTGATTTTAACTATAAAATAATGACTCACTGCACCGTGTGCAAACACTATTTAACAAAAATACTGGTAACACTCTTGTTTTGCAGTTTGTTGGTATGTACAGTATGAACATTAATGAATATCGTGATTTTACGTAAAATAACATGATAATGTATTAATTTACGCATGAAAAGTTACTCCGTATTTTTTTTCTTTCTATTGTAATTTTTACACAGTTTGATAACGCATGTAGGCATATTTTCTTCTTTTTCTGGAGATGTTTTCGCAACGGACGCCTCGATCCGACTGACGGGAGATTAGTGGATGAGGTTATAGACATAGCTTTCAATATGGATGATGGAATCACAGGTTTTTTTAGGAGTTATCCGTCCATAGAATTGTAGGTTCATGAGTCTTACCGAACCGCTTAAAATTTAATCGATCGTGCTCGTCTGCTCGTGCCGCCGTCGGTAGCATTAAGCTATACGAAGATTCATTTATTTATCAGACTTCGGCGAAATAAACTGGATATGGACGTATGTATTATACTTATGTATATGGGATAACGGCAATCGAAGGATTAATGGTATTAAATATAGTTACCGCTTTAGCTGAGCTAGGTCCAGCGGCGCCGTAATCGGAAGACGAGTCCACATCTACTTCAGACAGATCTCGTGACGGATTCTTGGCAAACCACACGCCTAGGTCGTATGTGAGCCTAGCCTCTCGCAGTTTTTGTTCCCATATCTAAAACAAATATATCGTCTAAGGGTAGGTGAAAGAGGTAGGCTAAAAATTGTGTAAGTATATATACATCCTTCGTGTCACCCGACGTCCGTTACACATTTTAGACGTTAACATTTTTAGACTCGGCTGTTTAAAGAATTATGGTTTCAACAATCATTGAACAACAAGAGAATATGTTTATAAACTGCTTACCTTCAACGTGCCTTGAGGATTGGGGTCCTTAGCGGGCTCAGACAGAGAAAAGCTATGGTACGAAGAGCCAACTTCGTCGACCATGACGAATATTAAGGATGCCAGTTCCCTAGGGTTCCGCGTGCTGTATCTTGGGAAGTGGGTCATTCGGTCCACCATGTATTTAGGCCTACAAGTAGAGCTAATATGTAGCAATTTACCATAACAAGGAAAAATAAATACAGGTTGCAACAACAATTACGATAAAACTGAAAGATGAGCGTTTTTTTAACGTCAATGTACACGCCGTATTTTTATTTCCTTCGTCGTGTTGAATTTGATTTTTAGTTAACTTTATGATATACATAATTATAAACAAAAATCTTTCTTACAAAAAAACATTAAAAATTCGCCCACGCTTGATTTATATGAAAATATTAACAATTTTAAAAGTAAATATGAATTGAGGTTTACATACCTTATTAATTTTAAAGGGTACAAGCTGCCCTTAGACATTTTTTTACATATGAGCATCATGTCAGTTAATAGAATGACTCGTACGTCGATCTGTAATTTGAAGTATTTTAAAAGTGTAAAAATAAAATACCTATATTTTGCATTACATTACTAAAATTAATACGAATTCGCTAATGCACGACTTAATTCGCAGATGCAGATTACTTTCGCATGCCATCGCATTTCAATTTATTCCCTAGTGCCAATGTGTAGTAGACTAACTATACAGATACATGATTATACGTAGTGAATAGTTGATCGCCGTTAAGAGGTCTATTTTGATACTACGCATTTCATTACATTATCTGCCATAAACGTCTCTTTTAGACATATGAGGTAGATATCGAAATAATAGCGTGCCACATTTTTTATTTATTTTATAGACCTCTAAACGGTCGGTACAGAACATTATTATGTTAGTGTGTAAGAACTTCGTTACACACTACACTTTGGGACTTGGTTCAAATGAAGACTACCCGGATGCATCCGATCAAAAGTTTATATATGAACACAAATATGGCGTCGCTTGCCTCCTTGATGTTGTCTCTGTAGCGCAGGTCACCCTGATAGATGATAGTCCTGCTGTGGCTGGGCAAACAGTTCACCATCGGCGCCCGTAGGTTTACTTGGGAGTACATTCGGAAAATATCTGTCCATATCGTCGTCCCTAAAGTCCTAAAAAGAAATTAAGCGAGAAAAGTTACATAAGGCGGGTTTACTGACATTAATATAAAATAATACCAGACGCTATCTCATCCTGTTACATACCACGTCATAAACATCAATAGAGTTTGCGAGCTGCTCCAGTCTTTCTAACTCTTCGCGCTGTCGTATGGTACGATTTATGTCAAGTACATAATTTTTAGCATTTGTCTCCTGAAAATTTCAACCAATTTCTATATTAAGTTGGGCTTAATGTCAGTTATAGACTTACATACAAATATGATACGTTTTATTGGCACGATAAAAACAACATTTTGCCGACATATTACCATAATTTTAAGCGAGGTCCTTTCTGGCTCGGCTTCCGTGTGTGAGATGATGCGGCGCAGGAGAATACCGTATTTAGTGAGGCGCTGCATGGGTTTTACCATCAGATCTGCCAGTTGGAGCCTAACAATATCACAACAATCACTGTTAATAAAATTATTATACACATGGTCAAGTTATCCTAAGTAAACTTCGAATTGAATTGATGATATCGCATTATAAAACTTTAGCAACTCAATTTTGTAGATTGACGTTTTACATAATTGATGGTAGACTTTCAGGATACAGAATACAAAACAATTTGGTACCTAATACTAAGACTTATAAGTTTGACGTAGCTGTCTGTCTGTCTGTGGCATCATAGCTGCCGAACGGATGAACCGATTTAAATTAAGTTTCTTTTTGTTTGAAAGCTGAGTTAGTCGGGACTCGGGAATGTTCTTAGCCATGTTTTATGAAAATCGGTCCACTACGTCGGGAGTTTTTTCAAAATTTTAATTTTGTGGTTATTTACTATATGTTTGTGTCCCACTGCTGGGCAAAGGTCTCCCCTTATGTATAGACATTTAGATTCAGAAAATCCCTGAGCTGTTTACCTGTTGCAGGTCTTGTGGCCATGACACCAGGCCAGGTACGCCATGAAGTCGGAGTTGTTGGAGAGCGTGCGGAAGTAGTCCAGCACCTTGGTCTGGTCGTTCACGTACCTCTCGTACGGTTGCATTATTTCACGGAAGTGCCCGAAGCCGTTCGACATGAACTCTGTATTGTAACTGCAAAATAAAGCGAATTATGTAAAACGTCATAAAAAGTTTCTATGTTGGTTGGTTTAAAGTTTCACGATTATTACAGACACACTAGCTTTTGACCGCGGCTTCGCTCGCGTCAAATTCGGAAACTGCGGAATGCTCCATACAAACTTCCATCCCCCATTTTAGGGAAGTGGGGGGGTTAGAAAAAGACAAAAAGTGGCCTATGTCACTCTTCATCCCTTCAACTACGAGTATCTCCACTTAATCACTTCAATTCGTCGCTCCGTTTTGCCGTGAAAGACGGACAAACAAACAGACACACACACTTTCCCATTTATAATATTAGTATGGATAATGACATTAATAACCTTAATCATAAATAAATGTAAGCGGAAAGTAATATCGACAGTCGATAAATCAAAATGTAAAATATTAAAGAGGTCAAATCTTTTCAAATCAAACACAAATTAAAAGTCCATGTTTCCACTAATATTCCTGCCGCCTGACTCCGGACCTGGCGCTTAGCAATAGATCTGCACAATATTCAATGTGCGTGAAACCCACTTTTTAACCGCCTTCCAAATCTCAAGGGAAGGGGTTCTCAATTCGTCTGTATTTTTTTTTTAATGTTTGTTCCTCGATATCTCCGTCGTTACTGGACCGATTTTGAAATTTTTTTTTGATTGAATGTATATGCATACAGATTGGTCCCATTTTTCTCAGAACCTAGTTCTGGTGGTGGGATCCTGGAGAAATCGAGGGAACTCCTCAAATCTGAAAGGCATACATATAGTGATTTTTGTGTTTTTAAAGGAACAGCATGCATTTACGTACGGAACAGTGACATTTGGTGCAGTGGAACTCCTGATGATGGTCAGAATGGAACTCCTCAAATCTGAACGGCACACTTATAGTGACTTTGGTATTTTTATAAGAACAGCATGCACTTACGTCCAGAACAGTGACATTTGGTGCAGTGAAACTGCTGATGATGGTCAGAACGGAACTCCTCAAATCTGAACGGCACACTTATAGTGACTTTGGTATTTTTATAAGAACAGCATGCACTTACGTCCAGAACAGTGACATTTGGTGGAGTGGAACTGCTGATGAAGAGTGAGCCGCCCCTGGTTAGAGTTCCGTTCTGATAATCATTCTCATCTGTAAGTACTTCAGAATCATCCAAATTTCAAAATTGGTTCAGAAATGACGGAGATATCGAATAACAAACATTAAAAAATATACAGACGAATTGATAACATAATCCAACATTTGAAAGTATTTATCACCAGAACCCCAAAGGAAGGCGGTTTTTTTAAACTCGATGGAGCATGGGTATTCAAATCGCTTTTAAAATCTTAAATTAGTAAATGAAAATGCAATAGTTAACTGAGTAACGTAATGCTTTAAAAACTCAAGTGGACTTTTTTATCTAAGGAGTAATTTCGAGAAAATATTATATTTAGCGAGGGTATTAAAAGTTGTGTTTTATATCTCAACTTAATAAATAGAAAATGAAAATGACAATAAAAAAATCAATATGTTCTCTAAGATAAAATTGATACCTTCGGCTCTCTATTCTTGCTAGGTCAATAAAAAATACGAAACTTACTTATATCCAAAAAAATACAAAAAGTTTATAGAATCCTGGGATTTGAACGCAGTTTCACGGCGTGACAGGCGACTGTTCATCAACGACGCCATTACATAACACGCTGTTACCGACGACATTAGGCTATACATATATAATTATTTAAATATAAATAATAATGTCAAATCCATACTAATATTACAAATGGGAAAGGGTATGTTTCTGTTTGTTTGTCCGTCTTTCACAGCAAAACTGGAGCGACGAATTGACGTGATTATTTAAGGGGATTTAGTTGAAGGGATGGAGAGTGACATAGGCTAATTTTGTCTCTTTCTAACGCAAGCGAAGCCGCGGGCAAAAGCTAGTACAGATCGGGTAGCATGGTCGCGCGATAGACGATAAAATATCAGGCCGTCCCTGTCGCACTATAAGTAAGTGCGATTATAGGGACGGCCAGATGTTTTATCATTTATCGCGCGACTATATTAATTGCCTGCCTGGACCAGATTATGTTGATGATAATTTGATGATAATTATTATTTGTAACCATTTAGTTAATATTGTCTTCAGTTACCGCGATAGTTACTCATGAAATAAAAAGTATGAAAATGGATTAAATCGCGTATAATGAGTTTAAAATTCATCCCGACGTTTCGAACACTTTACAGCGTTCGTGGTCAACGGGTGACTGAGGAAAAATTACAATGTGCAAAAGCTACCCATATTCTTGCTATTATATTCTTGTATATAACCATTTAGTTGTTGAAGAAAAACATTCACACAACAACAACATAGGTCAACCAGCTCAGTAAATGCAAGGAGTACAGCACATACTAATACTATGCCCACACTATGACCTATGTATGTATAATGTATTATGTCGTGTAATATTTTATTTTATCAACAAAGGCATAATAAGGATTGTATTGTATTTTTGTATGAAAATAAAAAATAGGAAAGCAATATAGTAATAGTCAAATATTCCATTAAAAAAATAAAAAATACTTAATAAATCCATAAAAGTTCAAATGATTAAAAAAACTTCGGAATCGAACCCACGATCTTCTGCATCATAGTCGGTCGTTTGACCGAGACGCCATTTCGATTTACATTAGCAGTGTCGAAATACACGATATGTATCTTTGTTGACAAAATGCGTCATTATTTCTGAGTCTGCTTGAGTTAACTAAACCAATATCTTTAAATAATTACTTGTCAAGAGCCAAATGTCACTGATGACAATGTCAACTAAAAATGCGCGAAATATGACGGCTCTGTGTCTGTACACAAAATTTGGCACGCACATTTACGTAAAATTAATAAAAAATTCACATGAATTTGTCCATGATTTCTGTATCAAACAATGTATTTCATTCACTACCGCGACGACGGATAATGTATAGTAGATGTATGCGCATATTTTTATTTAGTTGTAGTGTGCGGTGACAAAATAAATGGTAGATGTTTTTTGTATGGAAAGCGAGCCACCTTAATGCTCGATTTTTTTTAATTATTATAAAACGTATCAACGTCTTATAAATTTTAAATTAAAAAAAGAATAATTAAAGACTTGAATCTCAAAAAATAGGCAAATTCACATATTGGTTGGTCTTGGTATGGTTGGTCTGATGTTGACATATTATTTATAATTTCGAGATTTTCTCATAAAAACCTGTACCCCACCCTAACTCTACGTATCTTGGCATTAGTTATCAAAGCGGACCCCTGGCTCCCACGAGCCTTTGCGAATGCCGGAAACGCAAGAAGGGTGATCTAACTTAAGTCAATGAAAAAAAAGAAAAGTTTCAGCCTAGGTCTACCACCTTGTATCTAACTTTATGATGACACATACAGAGTGAAATAGAAAGGACCGTTCAAACTTTGCATGGCGAATTTTGAGGTCATAATGAACAAGAAACAACTGTACACTTATGTTATTCATAATAAATTTTTTCTACTCCAGCACTTAAATCTGTCAATTAGATTATTGTCCGCGGTATCCAAATTAAGTTCATTTGAGTAACGATAGAAAAGTCTATTTGTCTATAGGTTCATATGATAACTGCTGAGCAGTATTCATATGAATATAGGAGTTCTGTAAGTTTATTTTTAAAAGTACAACTTCCATTTATCAGGTATGTTTTCATTTGCAATAATTAATAACTCTTAATAAATAATATAATATTTAGGTTCATAATTTAAATCAAGATGAAAAAATAAACTGAAATGCGTTTTACATATTAGATATTGCAAAACAAAGGTAAAAATCATAAGTTTATCAAATAATTTTACATTTGACATTTAAATATTCTTGAACGCAACCACATTTTTCGTAATTGAAAACCGGCTTATTTTCTATTTCTCTTGTCTATGGCATGAAGAGTTCGGTTAATGTACGACCCAGAATGTACAGCCCAAAATCGGCGTCCACTTTTTTGGACGCGAATTACGGGGTCGTACAATACTGCCGCCCTGTAAAAAAAGTGGCTTCGAATTATCGCCCGGACCAAACGTGTACAGCCCGAGAATGCCCAACCCATCAATTCACGGCCCAAGAACTCTCGTACATCATGGACGCCAATTCCTGGGTCGTAAATTTTTGGGTTAAGCATTCTCTGGCTGTGCATTATTGGTTCCCGCATTTGTAAACTTTTAAAAAAATTATTTGAACTATTTTAGTGTTTTATACTTTATTTTAAGTCGACGTTGTGCAAAAACTTAAGTAATTATGAGTGATTCTGGTGAACAATATACTCCCCAAGAAATCAAGGCTATGGCGCTCAAAGTGACTGACAATTTGTTACCTGAAAAGTCGGATACAGCGTAGCAAAAATGTTATGATTGTTTTATGACATGGAAATTGCAAAAAAATGTTTCAACTTTCTCTGAAATCGCATTGTTGGCATATTATAATAATATACTAATTTGTATTTTGTATTTGTAATTTTATTGTGGGACCAATGCTGAAATCGCGAAAAAGAATTGACAGTTCCATAGAAATGAGCGGCGTCATGATAGTCGGAATGTATGAAACAGCCAATTTTTTTTTTTGCGATTTTAGCATTGGTACCATAATAAAAGTTATTGATTATGACCTCAAAAGTCACTATCGTCACACTGCTCCTCAAAGTTAAAACGCAGTAAGTCTATATGCATTGCATACATACTTATTACATTTTTCTTTTCATTGATAGAAGAATATACAAGTTTTTTTTCAAAGTAGTGACGCTATGCAATGTTTGAAACATTACTAGAATACCAAGCATTATTTGGAACTCACGGCGTGCCATTCTCATGCGCATCCTGGAGCATGGGGTAGAAGGTGTTCTCCCAGAAGGTGAGGCTCGCGTTGAGCACGTCGGGGATGTTGGAGAACAGGCGCGCCGTGTCCACCGCCAGCATGCGCCCGCTGTCCTGCAGCGCGTGCGCCGCCGCCATGAATACCTGACAGAGAAATTACACTGATATTAGATATAATTACACTGTGATAGTAAGTCTTGCATTAGAGTTGTGCTTGCTCGTTCACTAAAAAGATCGCTCCCAACTAGTACTATAATCTGAAGTGTACTAGTTCGTTCTTTTAGTACATTTAGTACAGTAGGACACCGAGAGAGTGAGAGCCAAATTGAGCATATGGCGTACATCAGTAACGCTCGCTCGTACTAGCCGAGAGCTGATCGGACGTTCGGTCCGAGTCATTTGGTTCTATTCTATTTAGTTCGGTTACATGTACTACACAAGCCTATCTTGCATGATTCGTGAATTATATTGACGTAGAACAAACGCATTTGAAGATATACACTCCATTTTTCCCTTTCCCATTCGTGCGAAAGCTAAGTTCGCTATAAGCTTATAAAAGCGCGCGGGATGCCCGCTGAGTGCAGACATCAGATCCAGTTCGATCCAGAGCCAGTGTGATCCGGATTTGTATAGGAAACAGGAAAATAGTAAGCGCGAAATATACCGCGTACCTATACGCGCGTAAATTCATGCTAGGTATTTTCGCCTATTTTCCCCAAAAAACCGAGAAGCGATGTGGAACTAACGTCAAGTGACCTAACATCCCTTCCCGATATATAATAGGCTACTTGCCTCCTAGTTAAATAAGCTTCTTTTTAAGAACTGTCAAAACGAATTACAACGTATAACTAATATGGAACTAATATGAAATCGAATTGAGTGACGTCACGGTCAACTCAGTTACTTTATATATTTCTACCTGACTTATTAAATAGAAATTGGATTTAAAAGTAACTTCTATCCATGTTTTTCTTCTAGTTATCTGATGCTTTATTTCGTGCCTGGTATAAAATATTTTATTTTAAGTACAGTCAAGTTCCTTATTCACAGCGGAAGCGTTATTTTTAACATTAAAACGCTTCCACATGGTACATAATTTTAAGTGCCGGCTGTTCAAACTTTACCTACGATATCCGCATGCCGACGGTTAGAGGTGGTTCGAGCGTTTATCATGTCCTTGGCGGTGTTAAATCTGCTGCGGCCTGGCAGTTCGCGGCCCATCGATCAATTTATAAATATGTACATACATGCAACCGCGTACATACATGCAATGTGAGGCAACCGCGGCGAAGCCTCCATTTTTCTGCTAGATCACACAACCAAGCTATTAGTTAATCCCACAGAAAAGTAAAAATATAATTTGTGTCACTTAACTTCAAACTTGGGTAAATCTATTCTGCTATAAGGTTGATTATCTTTCAGATCAATATTATATTTTTAGTCGCTTTTCGGTGAAGGAAAACATCGTGAGGAAACCAGACTAATTCCAATAAGGTCTAGTTACCCTTTGGGTTGGAAGGTCAGATGGCAGTCGCTTTCGTAAAACTAGTGCCTACGCCAAATCTTGGGATTAGTTGTCAAAGCGGACCCCAGGCTCCCATGAGCCAGGATAACGCAAGGAGGATGATAACCAACCTTAAAGCAGAATGTATTTACCCAAGCTTGAAGCTAAGCAACACATTTATACTTATGAGGTTTTTAGTATAGGATAGGATAGGCCTATAGGCGATGGACTTAGCAACTTACGATGAGTAGACCTACCAAGTGATACCTACTTCTGACAGTACTAAGTAAACTGAAATAAATGTCATATACAAAGAAAAAATGACCAAGGCCTCCAAGCCACCGTGCCCGAACCGCCGCCCGCGCGTGCGTACCGTGACCGAATGGCCGAGTGGTTTGAGGCATCCGTCGCGATAACGGAGGACGCTGGTTCGAATCCAGCTTTGGACACTTGGAGGCCTTGGTCATTTTTTCTTTGTATATGACATTTATTTCAGTTTATAGTTAAAATAGTAGTGTGTCTACTAAAAAATACAAATTAAATTATTTTCTATGAGGATAATTTAGTTTGTTCTAAGAATTAGTACTAAGTAAGTAAGTAAGTAAGCTAAACTTAGTCTGGTGAAATGATAACGAGGACGTGAATGAGCGCACTTTTTGCATCAATTTTCATCTCACTAAACTTACTCAGAAATAACTGAAATTTGCGAAGCAAATGACAAAATAGGCTCATAAGTCTTAATACTTAAGTAATAATTCACCAACCTTGGTCATATTTCGTGGATATTTCTTCAAATTTATTTTAATATTTTTTTCGCGACATAAACGTGATTGTACTAAATTTGTGCCTGTAGATGATGTAAACATTTGACGAGTTTTATTCAACAGTTCAACACCTGGGCGTCAGGCAGCATACAAAGAAAAAACCCGAAGAGTTACCTATAGCACAGTATAAAAAAAAGTACTATCGATCGTATACTGAACTAAAGTTGGCAATGATTCAGGCACCCCGCCGCCGGCGCCGGTGCAAATTAAATGTAAAACTTCTATGTAACTATGACGTTGACTTAACTGTGCAAGGGGCGCAGGCGGAGCTATCAAAATTGCTACCAACTTAGCTTGGTGTGACTGGTAGCGACTCTACTGACATTATCTTGTCACTACAACACAAACTATATGTATGTATGTACTTACATTGGAATTGTAGGTCTTCCAAATTATACTGATCAGACTATAAGTCGTTTTTAGGGTTCCGTAGTCAACTAGGAACCCTTATAGTTTCGCCATGTCTGTCTGTCTGTCCGTCCGTCCGCGGATAATCTCAGTAACCGTTAGCACTAGAAAGCTGAAATTTGGCACCAATATGTATATTATTGTATATCAATCACGCCAACAAAGTGCAAAAATAAAAAAATGGAAAAAAATGTTTTTTTAAGGTACTCCCCTTACAAAGTGGGGGCTGATTTTTTTTTTCATTCCAACCCCAACGTGTGATATATTGATGGATAGGTATTTAAAAATAAATAAGGGTTTACTAAGATCATTTTTTGATAATATTAATATTTTTTGAAATAATCGCTCCTAAAGGAAAAAAAAAGTGCGTCCCCCCCCTCTAACTTTTGAACCATATGTTTAAAAAATATGAAAAAAATCACAAAAGTAGAACTTTATAAATACTTTCTAGGAAAATTATTTTGAACTTGATAGGTTCAGTAGTTTTTGAGAAAAATACGGAAAACTACGGAACCCTACACTGAGCGTGGCCCGACACGCTCTTGGCCGATTTTATTGTATTGTGAATAAATAATGCCTCTATCATTAGCCGGCTGCATCGCGTCGGAATGACAGCTACTTAGTTGATGGCCGTAATTCAGAGGCGAGCGGCTGTAGCACGGTCAGCGATTGCAGCTAAATCTTATTTAAATGCACTAGTTTCCTATTTTTTAATCATCAAAATTGATGTGGAAGACATGAAACATCGAGAACATCATTTCAACGATCGCCAAGTTGGTCGAACAAAAGTGATCCATACTCTTATACAAATCATATACATACATTCATACAATCACGCCTGTATCCCATAAAGGGGTAGGCAGAGCACATGCGCTACTCAAGTTTCAGTGCCACTCTTGGCAAATTATAATATAATAATAAATATTTGGAAACAAGAAGTAAGCATAATCTCATCATATGGGTGAGTAGCCGTAGGGTCGGATTTTAAGCGTTGAACCTCGTAAACGTTCCAGCGAAGGTATATATATATATATATATATATATACTTGTCCCAATCCAATACGAGTTTTGAACGGAATTAAAGAAGGTTCGAAATACAAAAACGCTGAATTTGTTTGGGACTTACGCGGCTAAAGTACTTAATTTCGAGCGGAGATAATTCCCGCCATGGCTACCTCGCTTAGCATTATCTCCGCTCCTTTCTTGTTATTCTCATATTTCTGACGATATATATATAACAAACTCCTATAAATCAAACGTTCAATCCTGACTCAATCCAATCATTATATTATTGATAAAGCTCGTGAACACTTGGAGACTAGAATAATACTTAAAGGGGACAATAGACATTTATTAATAGAAAACATTAACACTTGCGTCAAATCGTGCTCCCTCCTGCCCTTCGCAGACCCTTGAATGGGGAGGAGGAGACCGGTGATCGATCTCCCTGCATCGCCGGCTTGGAGCCACCTAGTGCCCTCGATATTTGGAAGATTAACCTTTCAGTGGAATAGGTCTCCCTCGGGTAATCTTGTTCCAATCCCAACACAACGGAAAAATATCAATCCAAAGTAAACTGTGTTTTCATGACGAATCATATTTTTCATTAGTAACATAAATCAAGCACCAATAGAAGTGGCCAAATATTTATACTTTCTTTCGGCATTGAACTTTCAATTTATTTTAGTAAAAACAAGCGTTATTTATTTTGGAGAATGATTTTTTTGCGCCACATAATAACTACTTACACTGATGATGCCTACAAATTTATTTTTTTCAAAATGTGTATTGACGTGATCAGATCATGATGATTCTAAAGTAAAGAAATATGTCATATGTTCTTATAAAACATAAAAACACGCAAAAATATTTGGGGAAAATATGATTTTGGCCACTTCCAGGCTGCGAACAGCGCCATCGAGTTTTAAGCCTAAAAGGCCCATACATTTCAGGGGTACGCTTTTTTGTATGTGCTTTGTCAGTCCAGTATTAAATCGTTCTTGGTAAAAATATTAAACCTACTGCCAAATATTTCGGTGCCTTTCCACGAGAGATGTGCTACGTGTACGTGGTACGAGGATGTGTTTGATGTCCATCAATCAGCCGGGTTCAACTTGGTTCAACTCGTTTCCCGAGTGCTATGCTATATGAGACCAATGATATGAACGTAATTGGTGGATCTCAAATACATCGTATCAATTACTAGTCAAATAGTCATGTCATGAATATCCTTCGTCAATTTCAAATGAATTTACATATATCTAACCATTCGTCTAGTTATTTTAAAGGATATGCGATAATTCTCCATATGTGATTCCCTACATCTGTGTTTGAGGTTATACACAGATTTTTTGACCGCAGCACTTACTCGAGGATTGCGAAGTCACGCATTTAACTTTACTTTTCATACGTCGTACGCGCACAATGCATGGAAAGTGCCGATCATTTTTTGGCCACAACCCTTTGTGCGGGAATGGTATACCTTATTAAAAAGGGTTTCTCGTAGAAAACTGAGTTTTCTTAGAACCCTTTTTATTAGGCGTATGGTTTACGAGATATCAAGTACCTCATTACTGTCCAGGGTACGTAGCCGAATGGCATAAACGCTCACGAAACGCTCGTAGACATCTATCTCTATCGCTCTTGCGTATTGGCACGACAGAGCCAGACTAGGTTTCGCGGCGTTTCGTTTTCGTTTCGCGTCGCAGAAATGCCATTCGGCTACGGCACCAGGGGTGTCCCTTTCTAATTCCTGAATACATTTAACCGAAACCAGTGACTTGTTGACATGGATTAAGATATGAAAAACAACTGAAGGACTGAAATTGTTGTTTGTACAATTTGCTCAGCCATTATTTGAAAGTGAATACCTTGGTACCTAGTAAATATATAGAGTACTAGCTTTTGCCCGTGGCATCGCTCGCGTTAGAAAGAGACGAAAAGTAGCATATGTCACTCTCCATCCCTCCAACTATCTCCACCTAAAAATCACGTCAATTCGTTGCTCCGTTTCGCCGTGAAAGACGGACAAACAAACAGACACACACACTTTCCCATTTATAATATTAGTATGGATGTTTCCCGCACCATCAAACTATTGAGTCACGTGGTTAAACATAGGTATTTAATACCTAGAGTATTATCGCCTGTCAACGAGTGTTAACAGATGGCAAGCGCTGGTGGCCTAGCGGTAAGAGCGTGCGACTTTCGATCCGGAGGTCGCGGGTTCGAACCGGGCTCGTACAAATGAGTTTCTCTGAACTTATTTGCGAAATGTCATTTGATATTTGCCAGTCGCTTTTCGGTGAAGGAAAACATCGTGAGGAAACCGGACTAATTCCAATAAGGCCTAGTCACCCTTCGGGTTGGAAGGTCAGATGGCAGTCGCTTTCGTAAAAACTAGTGCCTACGCCAAAACTTGGGATTAGTTGTCAAAGCGGACCCCAGGCTCCCATGAGCCGTGGCAAATGCCGGGATAACGCAAGGACGATGAACGAGTGTTAACGGATATTGTTAATAATAATTATTAGGCGTGGGACTAAATACTGTGGCTATGTGAAGAAAGGAACCGGATATGTGCCTAATTAAACAGTATCTAATTTTATTTCCAGCATCCGGTACGCGTCTAGGCGTAAATAAACAGGTGTAAGGGAAAATCCCAGCACATAATCTATCGATTTCATCCAGTCTAGTCCGTACCCTCAAGCTGCTTTTGTGTTCATCCAATAAAACACGAACAAAGTCAGCATCCCCGCGACATACTCCTTACATTAAAGTGTCAAAAGGACCTCTACGTGTTGGTTTCAGCTTCGTACACGACTCCCGAAGCTCGGAATACCATTCTTCCATTATTGTGAGAGACATACAATTAGGCATATAGATGAGACTTAGAGTTTAATGGCTTACCCTAAAGCACAGAATACATATTACCTTAAAGTGTAGTCACACTATCATCCTTTCTAAATCGATATCGGATTGCATAATGTGAAAACGCACTTAAAGTAAAATCCATAATCCTACGGACCAAATTGACAAGTAAGTGTGAACGAATGTTGCCACAGTTTGGCCAGTGTCGTTCTTATCGATATTAAAATTATTATTACATCGTAGATTTAAGGTGCACCCAGACGGGACAATGAAATTGGCAATTTGATCGGCTAATCAATATACCATTTTTTTCTGTGATTTCGACAGATCAAAAGGTCTGTAGACCGCTAATTAGAGATATTTTTTTATTTCGAAGCAGCAATAATATTATTCGAAAATTATATAGATATTTATGATATACTTGCCATAGCGTGACAGATAATTTATTATTGTCGGATATGGTATTTTATTTTTTACCTACAGGCTCGGAAACCTTTTTATGTTTTAAAACTAGTGGGTAAAAATGCATGGTATCCATCCACTACCTCGAAGATACATAGAAGAAACCAAAATGTGTACCTCTTATTTGAAACTAATATATTTATTCTTGATTTAAACTTGTCTGTTGTATGTACTTTACAATTTGTCGATATATTGTTATCGACATATACTCTTCCCTATTTTAATTTTGCTGTTCCTGGTATCATTTTACCTGTCAGTCATTTGTCAATTTAGTCCGTAGGATTATGAATTTTACTTTAGTCAGCTTTATTAAAAAGCAGGAATATACTTAACCACTTACTCTATAATGCGGCATTAAATTTTTGAAATAGTTTAACTCAAAAAATTAAATAAAGAAACAACTTTTCCAGAATGTGCAATTTCCTTTTGATATAATTCTTCGATGACGATTTGATGTACTTACCTAACTAAAATAACATTTTAAATTCATGATAAACCGCGACCCCGGGCACACATGCGCATAGTAAGACAAAAATCCTGGAATCCCTAAAGCGCGATTTACGAAATTAGTATCATGAATGCTAATATAAATAGGTTAAGTACGACGTATCCGACAGTTATTTCGTAAATAGTCAGTGTAATTAAAATCACCGTATCGTATCTGATGGCTAAATCAGCATTAAAGCTACACGTATTTACGCACAACGCAGGCAAAATTATTTATACTTATTTTCACAAATATCACCAATCACGACGGCCAATGTCGTGTCGTGATGTAATTCCGGCTAGATAAAACATGGCAGACTGACTTGTGACCACACAACGATCTTTAAAAACGTGAAAAAAATAGTTACAATAAAATACAGTCTCCATCAGATATATCGGAGAGAATGAGGTGCTACAAATTTCTGAACATGCGCTCTAATCTAAAGCCTTGACAATAGAATGGTGTCTAAATATTTTTGAGCGCATAAACGCATCTAATATCTCACAGTCAGCATCAAAGGTAGCGGATCAAATTTAATAACTCTTTAAAAGTGTCTACCATTCTATAGCTGCTGCTCAATAAAAATGTACATATAATAATAAAAATGTGACACTTCTGACCGCAAAACTGTACAGATTTATCTATATTTCGCAAAGATGTTCGGGATGGCAGACACTTTTGGAGCGCTGTTTCATTCGTTACTATGATGCTGTGCTGACTGTACTTATTATTAAATTATGACAGTTACTTTACCTGCACTAAGGAGATGAGATGACGGAGGTAGTCAGCTTCGGTGCTGATCAGCTCCCGAATCACCGCCTGCCTTGCTTCTTCATTGGGACTCAGTTCTGAAAAATGATTGAAAAATAAGGCAACGCAATAGAAACACGAAACACTCATGCTAATGAACCTATTAACCTACCTACTTTGAGTTAAATTTCAGGTATAGGTCCATGTCATTTAATGACTTGATAGTCTTGATACCGAAAAGAAAACTTTCACAAATCTGAATGATTGGTGTTATTTTAATAGTTTTATTAATGAACGTCGTAGAATATCTACTTATTCTACGACTATTTTGGCACGTCTAGCTATAATGATTATTATGAATTATATTTATTATTTATCAATTTTACTAATTATATGTATGATCCCTACCCTACGCTAATATCCCTTTTTAGGGCAAAAAAGACGACTTAAGTTATTATCTTATTATTGAACAATTAAGTATAACGCTTTAAAAAAATCCTATAAAAACTTAATGTCGGGAGGAAGAAATTTTGTCAAAGGCAGTAGGTATGATATACGACTGGCCATTTAATGTCTAATATTGCTTAATAGTTATAAACGAAATTTACGAGGTTTAACGAGAAACATGACTGGAATGTGAGTGAAATAAGTTATTGTCCTTAATTGCCCGGATGTCATAAAATGAAATGTAGGTAACTCGTTGTATGTTCACGGAGGTTGCGAGTTTCGGGAGCAAGAAACTACTGCCCAAATAATGTACCTAATGGCCAGTGCAACAATGCACATGACTGTGTTATTTAATAGTACTATATCGTATCGTACCGAAATAAATTTGCTATACTCTACATGGGGTTATAGTTTAAAACTAAGTTACATCTCCGAGAAGTGGCTTTCGGTACACTCATAGTGCCGCAGTTTTAACCAAATCCAACTTACTGTCCTGGGTGCATAGCCACCATGTCAATAGTTTATGCTCCGCGGCGTAGCGTAGTCACATCTCTCTTTATAACTTTTCTTACATTAGTGTTAAAATGAATGGCATCTTGGAAACACACTCTAGTGTACCACTTATATACATACCTACATGATATCAAGTCGGTTCTGCTTGTAGTTAAGCAGTTTTAAATCAATATAACTTGTTTTCTCGATCACATAGAATATAGCTTAAAGCGTATTATTTCTTATGTTATTATTTTAATTCCCCTCTATATC
This sequence comes from Leguminivora glycinivorella, assembly GCF_023078275.1. Classification (NCBI taxonomy): domain Eukaryota; kingdom Metazoa; phylum Arthropoda; class Insecta; order Lepidoptera; family Tortricidae; genus Leguminivora; species Leguminivora glycinivorella. The sequence continues at coordinate 34,586,951 of NC_062998.1, forward strand.
AGTCGTTTTCGAATGCTGTACTAACTGAGTTTATAAAAGAATAAATTTCCATTTATGAAATCAACTTTCATGCTATCATCTGTTTCCAAATCGAGATAGAAGAGATTAATGAATTGAATTGTTTATTTTACGTAAACGATTCATTCGTCCAATTAATTGAATTGATGTTTGCATGCAAAAAGAGCTGTTTAGCATAAGATAAGTAGGGCCCGGCCCGAGCACAACTGATACGAGAGAATTTCAAGTATTCAAGTTTTTGTAGTATTGCTGTTGATGGCGTCACCTAAATATAAACTGGTAGGTAATTTCAGCTTTTAAAGGCAGGCTATACTTAACTGGTTTACTATTTTTGTTCAGTTTCGTTCAGGTACACACACACATACGCAATCATAAATATCTTAGCACGATTTTATGATCATAATAATTATTAGAGTCATACATATGTGGTCGTATTCAGATATTTATATTCATGTAAACGTGTAGATGTACGTAAGTGAATGCAATTGTACTGCTTAAGGTCAATACGACTTGACGACCGGTCTGGCCTAGCGCGTAATAGTGACCCTGCCTGCTACGCCGCGATCCCGGGTTCGAATCCCGGTAAGGGCATTTATTTGTGTGATGAGCACATATATTTGTTCCTGAGTCATGGATGTTTTCTATGTATATATAAGTATTTGTATATATTTATATTTATTTATTTAATACGGGATAAGTGTGGCATACAGAGGTAGAGTCTGTTCGGAAAAAGAAGAGTCGTGAAATGTATGGGGTCCTATACACGGCTATTCACTTTCCGAACAGACTCTAAGAGTAAGTGTACTAAGTGTGTCTGGCCTTTTTAACCCCCGACGCAAAAACGACGGGGTGGTATAAGTTTGACGTGTCTGTCTGCCTGTCTGCCTGTCTGTCTGTTTGTCTGTCTGTCTGTCTATCTGTCTGTCTGTGTGTGTGTCTATTTGTGGCATCGTAGCTCCCGAACGGATGAACCGATTTAGATTTAGTTTTTTTGTCTGAAAGCTGAGTTAGTCGGGAGTGTTCTTAGCTATGTTTCATGAAAATCGGTCTACTATGTCGCGGTCGGGGTTTTTTTTAAATTTTAATTTTGTGGTTATTACTCATTGTCACAGTGCTTTACCGAGTTACTTTTCTTACTTGCTACTCGTGATTAGTGGTAAACGTACGAACAGGCCAAATGCCACTCGAGACACTTTTCCGTATGACACACTTACGCGTAACTTAGTAACTTTTCTATTACACTAAAGGTAAACAATGCCATATGTCTGACGCGTAAATATGTAGTTCAACATTTTTAGGGTTCCGTAGTCAACTAGGAACCCTTATAGTTTCGCCATGTCTGTCTGTCCGTCCGTCCGTCCGTCCGTCCGTCCGCGGATAATCTCAGTAACCGTTAGCACTAGAAATCTGAAATTTGGTACCAATATGTATATCAATCACACCAACAAAGTGCAAAAATAAAAAATGGAAAAAAATGTTTTATTAGGGTACCCCCCCTACATGTAAAGTGGGGGCTGATATTTTTTTTCATTCCAACCCCAACGTGTGATACTCGTATATTGTTGGATAGGTATTTAAAAATGAATAAGGGTTTACTAAGATCGTTTTTTGATAATATTAATATTCTCGGAAATAATCGCTCCTAAAAGAAAATAAAGTGCGTCCCCCCCCCCCCTCTAACTTTTGAACCATATGTTTAAAAAATATGAAAAAAATCACAAAAGTAGAACTTTATAAAGACTTTCTAGGATAATTGTTTTGAACTTGATAGGTCCAGTACTTTTTGAGAAAAATACGGAAAACTACGGAACCCTACACTGAGCGTGGCCCGACACGCTCTTGGCCGGTTTTTTAATTTACTTGAGTTTCATTCACTGTTCGTTACTTTTTATTGTTTTCCAGTGAAACTAGAATTATTATGCGCTCTCCCTGGCTGTTCCTCTTGGAGGCATAAATAAGCGAAGGCCTGTGTGGGCGGGACAGGCGGCCAGCTGAGCCTCGCCTCGCGGGCATACTGCTACCTGTCTACATTTCATCGCTAAATCGGTACTCAATGCGAATCCGAGTCTTTACATAAACCCCCGATATTGGACTAGAGCAATGACTTATATATTACTTAGTAAGGACACGGCATACGGGTGCCAAAATACTGTAATTACTGAGACCGGACGAATTGTAGCCAAGCGTGCAGATGCGACAAATCGCGCGCTTGATGCGATCTCATCAACTTATCGCATTGTAGTGTTAGTGTTAGTCTAATAAGTTCAGTTCTAATAAATTATATGGATCTGCCTATCCTTATTTTTCAAATCTTTGCCCCAGAGTGCAGAAGCCGTCAGATGCTCCGCCGGAACCGGCTTTTAGTTGAAATGGTCGATTCAAATTTGAATAAATAAAAATATCGGTTTGGATCGCAAATCTTCGTCTTTGTAGATGTCTATCCAAAATCGGTGTTCTAGATGTGTGCAATAGGTTACTTGACCCTTGTTTAAAGTACTGTCCAATTAACCGAAATAAAATGTTACCATATTTTATTACGACCTAAAAACAGAAAAAAATATTTTTAAAGTACATATACCTACTTTTACGTAATCAGGCGAAAACAACACAGTCATGTTAATCTATCGATTACCTGTGCATCAGGTCATTATATTCGAAAACAACATTTTCTGACTTTTAAGTATGAGACATAAAGTTCATTATGTCACTGATTGTTTTGACATGAAGTAAATTCGAATTCGATGACGTCACTAGATCGCTGACAGCGTTTTCGGTGGCCAAAATAAATAAAAAATTACTCACATTTTTATTAATCGAAAATACGTAGTCATCATACACTTTTGGTACCCAAAATCTATAAATATTGGTTTTTTATGTCAAATACTACAGAAGATAATCATTTATTGTACCAAATTCGATATGAGTTTAGTAGCCTATATTAACACTGTATTTTTAACCGTCGCCTCATATCTCTCAAGAAGGACGGTTATCAAGTCGTCTGTATGTTTTTTTTTTTTTATGTTTGTTCCTCGATATCTCCGTCGTTACTGGACCGATTTTGAAATTTTTTTTTTAATTGAATGTATATGCATACAGATTGGTCCCATTTTTCTCAGAACCCAGTTCTGATGATGGGATCTTGGAGAAATCGAGGGAACTCCTCAAATGTGAAAGGCATACATATTTTAACTATAAAACTCCCGTGAGACTCATACATATATAAAAATATAATACATATGGTGATTTTTGTATTTTTAAAGGAACAGCATGAATTTACGTACGGAACAGTGACATTTGGTGCAGTGGAAGTGCTGATGACGGTCAGAACGGAACTCCTCAAATCTGAACGGCACGCTTGTAGTGACTTTGGTATTTTTATAAGAACAGCATGCCCGTAAGGGCGTAAGTCCATAATAGTGACATTTGGTACAGTGGAACTCCTGATGATGGTCAGAACGGAACTCCTCAAATCTGAACGGCACGCTTATAGTGACTTTGGTATTTTTATAAGAACAGCATGCATTTACGTCCAGAACAGCGACATTTGGTGCAGTGGAAGTGCTGATGATGGTCAGAACCGAACTCCTCAAATCTGAACGGCACGTTTATAGTGACTTTGGTATTTTTATAAGAACAGCATGCACTTACGTCCAGAATAGTGACATTTGGTGCAGTGGAACTGTTGGTGATGGTCAGAACCGAAATACGTAATCCAACATTCGCAAGTAGCTGTCACCAGAACCCCAAAGGCGGCGGTTTTTTTTTTCTTAAAAATTATTGTTATTAATACCTAATGTAAGCTTGAACTTGTTTTACATGTACGCTTCATCAAATTGCAGTTTAGCAATTTTTAGTGAATTAATCACTATTGCCTAAAATGAAAATGAATCTTATGAGGTAGGCAGTAAGTATTCTCGTAGTGACCTTGACTGACGGAAATGGTGCGTGGGAGTAGGGCAAAGAGTAAAGTACTTTGTATATTAAGCAGCTGGCAGAGCACGGCCTGGCTTAAACAACGATGTTTCAAAGTGTTATTATGTTTGTTTCTCTCTGTTTGCTAACGACGCGAAAGAGACAAAGCGAATAGAAGGTATACAGGAGATTTGAGAAAACAGGGTGCATAAAAATTTTGTACGAAACCGAAAACGCTTTTTAAGTTTTTTGGCACTTTTACTACATGTAAAATGTATTGTTATAGAACAATGACTAATATAATTTAAGTGGGTAGTGCAGGTACGTAGGCTGATTCACGCCACTTGCGATTACAATAACGTGCACTTATTGTTTTACAGTACATATGGCGTTATATTACCGCACTAGTTAGGTAATGAGCTCATTACGCAACTATGTCAAAATGCTGAAATAGCCATATGTATTGTAAAACGTTGTACGATACACGTGCGAAAAGATTTTCGTAACTTGTGTTGATATAAATTCGGTTTTGATAATCTCACAAGAACATCGCATTATTTTGATTACCTATGTACCTACGAGAAATTAATTACTACAAACCAATAACATTAACCATTGTCAAACTATAAAAACACGTGAAATGTGTAAATTCGGGGACATGACAATTGATCACATGATATGAAACGGAGAATTTCATAATGGAAGGAATTATCCACTCGGAAGTTTCGTAAATATTTAAATAAAGTATTCATAATTCTTTTTGCCCAGCAGTGGGACACAATTATAGGCTAGAAAAAAAATCTTTTTAAGTCGCTTACTTTAAAATGGATAAAACGTTCGACAAACATGCATAGGTAAATATGCTAATATGCATATCGCTCAATAGCATACATAGGCGTTTGTTTACTAAGCCGTAGACAGAACTTTTCGAAACAGAGCACTGCCATTGGGGATCGAGTTCGGAGTACAGTCGACTACAAGGAGATGTATCCACTTTATCACCTTATTACAATGCAATAAGTGGATATATCTCTTTGTAGTCACCTGTACAACTGAAATAGCTGAATTTATTGAAAGCCTTTTTTTGCTGACTACAGAACATTCATTATTTTGATTACTGGAATTACTCGTAAATATGATCATGATCACTTGATCAGCTATGAAGCATCATATATTAGCCAGTGACCGCTTACTCTTGTTTGAATAGCCTTCTGTTTTGTCACTGTCGTTGGAGTTACGGCTTTATTCCGTATACGTATATGGTCACCCTTACTTGATGGCATGGCTGATAATTTATCAATAAACAAATTATGTCTTTATACTTAATTTTTACTCTTGTAAATAAAAATGTCCAACATCACCTTAGATAAAAATACTTTTTGCTATTAATATAAAATTATTTATTTCCGTAAGTGGTCCCATTCCCTATTGAGCAGTAAGAGGGGTGGACTACAATAGCTCCTTAGAAGCCTACCGCGAGGTGTTCTGGCTTGTAAGGAATTGGAAAGGTCCGCGCGCGGGTAATTTCAGAACGCTGCACGCACCATTCTCCAATTTGGCTAATTCGTGCATTATGGGTAGACATTTTTATACATTTACTAGTATGAATTAATAATGTTTCCAATGCTTTGATGCAGGAGGGGAAACTGTTGTTAACCTTAGAGTAGTTGAGGCTTTTTTGTAACGCGAGTGCTGGCGTAAAGACCATTTACCTACCGCCCAAGTAAAACATGATTTTTTGCATAAGTACCTACTATAATTTGTCATATAAGTAATGAAAAATATTCCGATCAAATTTTCATTTGACACAAAAAAATGTCCATGAGAAAGAATTGTTATTTTCCATTAAATTATTGATGCTGGCAAAATGTGCTTACATTGTTGTGAAAGAGCCGCGGTGCAAAAAGCACCAGGACAAAGACTCCGCATTGTTCTCAAGGCTTCATCTTTGATCGATAAATTACGTGAAGTGAACAAAGAAACTCCCAAGCATCCAACCTCTGTATCTAAGTATATTACAACGTGTCGGGAGTTCAAAGGAAATTCAAGATAATGCATCCATTCAATGACAAATAGTTTGCCCGGAACAAAATTATACCGGCAGCAAAGGGAGGAATGCTACAAAACGGGAAATCCGCTTAATATAAAAAAATATAGTACAGATTCGAGATTGTAAACTATACTAATAATGACTTTTTTGCAGATTTATAGATACCTATTAGTGTAGTTATTGATACCGGCATTAAAAAAAATGGAGTATCTAATTAGTAGGAATTTACTGCACTTCAGGTGTAATTTTAGGTTGACTACGATATTCGATGTGATAAATACTAGTCTAGTACATGAAGAAGTAGAAATAGATCGACCATTTATTACGTCACACACAAGGCGCATGGAACACTGTTGTATCAGAATCTTACGTCGTCGTTCCCAAGCATGGCGGCTATACATACACTAGCGTACGTTACGATGATTCTTAACTAAGTTGTCCCCTTGCGTGAAGTTATCCGAACGATCGGAACATATTTAATACATGAATAGATTATAATCAAATGAGGCTCCCACCCAAAACTTGAAGGGCTAAAATGGGCCAGGCCAAGGCAATAAGATAGCAGTCAATTAACTTTCATGGCAATTAGTGATTCTATTATAGCCCGCCATTTATACGATCCGCGCCCCCCGAGCTCTTCGCAAACTTAATGAACTTTTAAATATCTTGGCGGATTTCATTCTTTTACTTATTATAATTATTCTTTGAATTATTTTTGAACACACTTTCATGCCGCTACAACTGAATACATATTTATAATGGGTAAACAATAATCATGCGTCACGCGCCTACGAAGAGTCCAGCAAATGCTACGAGCAACGAGTACACGTAGCGCCAGGGCACAGTATAATAAAGAGTACTATAGTACCTACAGTATGGCCACTACCGCTCCCCGCTGAAAGTGCCGCCCACCGACTCTCAAATACCTAACAGTTACCGCTTGTCAAAAACGCGAACAGTCGACCTGTCATATCTTACTCATACAATCATGGTACGCGTTCACCTACACGAGCTTAGAATGTGTGCTAGGAACGCGCCTCTTTCATATATTTGCACGGGAAGCATGGTCGCGCGATAGACGATAAAATATCAGACGATAAGATGTTTTATCATTTATCGTGCGACCGTGCTTCCGTCCCGTCCGTGCGTCCGTTCCGTCCCGTGTTGGTCACCAGTGTCCGACGTGGTCACTGGCGTTGATGTGGCCAGGGTTTAAATGTGTCTTTTTAGGTTAGATCAGACAATTTAATAAATCTTAATTATAATAATTTACAATAAGCAAAAGTAGTGCACAGGTTGCTGTATAGTCCGTTGCTTCTGGAAAGTTATGTATGAAAATGTTGGCATAATTAATGGAAGATTTTTTTTGAATGGGATATGTACATTACAGGCCGAAGTTATTTTTCATCAACCCTCCCCATCCCTCCCCCTCTGCGTCACCCCTCTTCCCCCCCTTAAATAGCCAAAAATGCGGTTTTTCTCGATTTCTGACAATACCGTTGTAGGTACATAAAAAGCGTGTAGGAAAAAAGTAATCCTTGATAAATTTACTACAAATCGTTTATTGACACTTTGGTTCTAGCACTTATAGGTTTCGAGTGATCCATCACGAAAGTTGGTCCTTTACTGCAATTTTCTTTAGTGAATGTTAAGTTTTCTCCCAAAATGCTTACGAAATCTGTTTGATATTACTAAAATATTATAAACTGAAAATGAATTTCAGGGGGAAAAATCACTACCATGGGTGGGACTTGAACTCACGGCTACTGGATTGATACTCCAGGGCTCTACCAACAGCTACCAAAAGCTCATCCCCAGTCATAGATACACTATATAGATCAATGGTACTCCTAGCGACTACTACCGTGAAAATATTACGTCTTAAATAGTTACTGGAATTCCAAGACATATTGGAAATTCCACCCATGGTAGTGATTTTTCCCTCTTAATTTTATTTTAGTCATGAGTTACAATATTTTAGTTATATCAAACAAATTTCGACGATTTCGTATGCATTTTGGGCGAAAACTTAACATTCACTAAAGAAAATTGCAGCAAAGGACCAACTTTCGTGACGGATCACGCGTAAACTATAAGTGCTAGAACCAAAGTGTTAATGAATGATTTGTAGTAAATTTATTAAGGATTACTTCGTTCCTACGCACTTTTTCTGTATCTTCAACAGTTTTGTCATAAATCGAGAAAAACCGCATTTTCGGCACTTTAAGGGAGGGTAGAGGGGTGACGCAGAGAAGGGAGGAGTGGGGAGGGTTGTAACAATATTTTTTCAAACCTCGTAGGTATATTTTTATTTAGCTGATATTATACTCAAGTAACTAGTGGTTTCGTACAGGCAGAGCCATCTATCGGCAGGATTGTATTGATAACCCAGTTTGCTGTTAGCTAGAATGACAAAAGATGGCGTGTCGATCGTCGTTAATTTATTTCCTTCCAAAATCCCTTTTGAATTTTCATTTATTAAAAAATAAAACTCAATTTATTATTGTATTGTTAGTTTTCGTTCCTTTTTGGAAATATTTTATTACCCTCTTTAAGACAGAAGTTAAAGTTGTTGTCTATAGGCGAATGCATCTCGTCACGTATCTGTGGGCCGAGCTGTCAGCCGACACTTTGCATATTGGAAAGGATGTAGACGGGTGGTTTTCAAATTCTTCAGGGCCAATGCGCCACATTCTAATTTTTAAATCGCGAATTAATCGCATAATCGTAAGTATTTTCTTCCATATTCGAATGCAGTTTGTTGTGTTACGTTCAGTGCTAATTCTTGTGTCCATTATTTTCAGATGATTTTAATTTTATAAAATTACTGAGGACCCCTTCCATTGACATGATTGCACGGAACCACAAGCCGGCTTCTTTTCTGGAATGGGTACGTTTCACATTCGTTCGAGTAATATTTTAACCCTCGCTAAGGGTTGGTGGAAGCCTCAGGGTCATTGTTTTTTTTTAAACCTATTTCAGGTCCTTAGATTTGGAGGTTAACATTCGAAGACAGAGCAGAGCTGATGCTTCCCGAGCCTGGACCGGTGGACAGGAGGCTGTGACGATCGGTATGGAAGAGCTCCCATTCCGTGGCTGCAGCGGCCACCTCTCCTCAACTCGGTTAGACGTCCCCAAGGTCAGAGCGTTCCTCGTTTTTTTTAAAGGCGCCCAACATAAATAAATTTTTTAATTAATTAATAATTTACCTTTTACCCGGTCTTCCAGTACCAGAACTACTGACTCACCCCTATGCTCTAAATTTTAGGTATTTTTTTTTTTAAGTAAATAAACTGAGCTAGCGATATAATTTACAATAAGTAGTATAATAAGGGTAGTTTCATTCCCTACCAGTTAGGCGTTACTAAGTAGTGTATTATTACTCTCGAAATTATTTTCAAAAAGAAAATTTATTAAAAAGTTATTTTCTATATAAATACCTAGTTTACTTTATTTACCCTTAGGTATTCCCCAAAATTGTAACAGTGGCGCCCAACGTGGGGCTTTAGAGAGTTCAGGCTGGAAGACCGTTAGTTGCTTACCTATTTAATAATTTTCTTAAACATAGTATTAGAGATTATTTACATACCTACCTAAGATTGTTGGCAAAATCAATGTTAAACATTACTTTAAATAACAAATTCCTTACTAAAAATAAAGGAAAGGTTTCCGTATTTACTTTCGTTCCGTACTTTCTTTGTGTGTTAAATGTATAGTATACCATATAGATAATTATTACCTCTTGTTAGTTGGTGGGTACCAAATCTGGTTATTTTTATTCATTGCCAACAGTACTATATATACCTACAAAACCATTTTGTCTCTTTATTTTAGTGAAAAGTAAGAAGTTATGCTTGTATTTAATTCTAAATAGTACCACACGCTTGGTACCTACTGCATTTTGTAATTCGTAAATGAGGATTTTTTTTTACATTTTGATGTGAAAGGTGTGATTAGCAAATTAAATTTATTTTACATTGTATTTAACTAGACTACATACCTACTCTTTTTCTAGAAGGTGGTTAATTTTAATTGTTCATAGTTCTTACCTAATGATAATAGTTGAAGTAATTTAAAGTACCTACAGCCAGTCGTAAGAATTGGTGTCTTGTTTTCTAAATTACCTATTTTATTCTTCCTTCCTTAACGATATTGAAGTTTGATGTTGTAAATTTAGTACAAATATTTATGTAGGTATTTTAATTGAGTTTTACTACATAAAGTTAAACATGTAAAGAGCATACAGGGTGATTCTAAAAAATGTTAAAAATAATAATTTAACCTAACTTTTATATTTAAATAATTGGGTGATCGTTTGGACCTTTTATTGTTTAAATTAGTCCAGCGTGCACATTTAATATTATTCGTGGGTTTCCTTTGTGGTTGAGAATACTTTAGAATAAATATTTTGTTGTGAAAGTGATCGTGATCTAAGTTGTTTACGAGGCGTTATCTTTATTACCTACTTTCCGGTGGGTTAGATTTAACACAAGTTTTTCCATATTGTTGTTACGTTAAGGAGTAGGTATTCATTTATTAGCAGTTATCGGTGATAGGTAGTTTTTTTGTTTTGATGTATAGTAGGCGTTTTCTTTATGTGTTTGAAGTGGGAGTTAAGTACATTGTGTCCGGATGGTACTAATACGTCCGTACACAAGTATTACCTTTTCGATGTTTGGTGGTGAGTGGACGATTTAAAAGTTCTCTTCACGTAGTTTTCTGGGTGCTGGCGTTTTAAACCAGCATTTCAGCTTCACTGGCTGGTCGGATTCTTGCGGATTTAAACGGAGAATTCTTAATAGCAGTGTTGTACCCTTGTTGATGCTTTGCGATATGACTTAAATCATATGCGTGAACGTTGGCGTTCTTTTGTGTTGTTGGACCGACAGACTTGCGTCGCCTGAGACGCGGTCTGTACAGTCAACCCTTGTACTTATGTCTAATGTTGTGTCGAAACGTTCCGTCTTGTGTCGTACATAGACGCAGCCGGTATATACGCTTCGTTGTTCTGGTGTTATTGTCTGTTCTTTGTATTCTTAGCTGTCACCGATATTTGTTAGGGAAATTTCATTTAGCTATAAGCCGTCTTCCGTTATATCGCTTGGACGTACAGCCCGCTGTCTGGTATAGCTCGCTGTGCCGCCAAGAAATATAGACGATGCGACGTAATGTAGTAATTTGCCTAAAAAAAAAAGGGGCTATTCTTATCTGGTTTAGTGCGTGGGTTCGATTTGGATGGTTTTTTTGTTATCGATTATAGATTTCGAGTTGTAGCTGTTATATTACCCATATTTCCTGTAGTTTGGAGCTGGGGACCAGCTCAAAATTTTGCCTGCGTCAAAATTTTCTCTGGGGAGGGGAGTACTGTAACAATATTTTTTCAAACCTCGTAGGTATATTTTTATTTAGCTGATATTATACTCAAGTAACTAGTGGTTTCGTACAGGCAGAGCCATCTATCGGCAGGATTGTATTGATAACCCAGTTTGCTGTTAGCTAGAATGACAAAAGATGGCGTGTCGATCGTCGTTAATTTATTTCCTTCCAAAATCCCTTTTGAATTTTCATTTATTAAAAAATAAAACTCAATTTATTATTGTATTGTTAGTTTTCGTTCCTTTTTGGAAATATTTTATTACCCTCTTTAAGACAGAAGTTAAAGTTGTTGTCTATAGGCGAATGCATCTCGTCACGTATCTGTGGGCCGAGCTGTCAGCCGACACTTTGCATATTGGAAAGGATGTAGACGGGTGGTTTTCAAATTCTTCAGGGCCAATGCGCCACATTCTAATTTTTAAATCGCGAATTAATCGCATAATCGTAAGTATTTTCTTCCATATTCGAATGCAGTTTGTTGTGTTACGTTCAGTGCTAATTCTTGTGTCCATTATTTTCAGATGATTTTAATTTTATAAAATTACTGAGGACCCCTTCCATTGACATGATTGCACGGAACCACAAGCCGGCTTCTTTTCTGGAATGGGTACGTTTCACATTCGTTCGAGTAATATTTTAACCCTCGCTAAGGGTTGGTGGAAGCCTCAGGGTCATTGTTTTTTTTTAAACCTATTTCAGGTCCTTAGATTTGGAGGTTAACATTCGAAGACAGAGCAGAGCTGATGCTTCCCGAGCCTGGACCGGTGGACAGGAGGCTGTGACGATCGGTATGGAAGAGCTCCCATTCCGTGGCTGCAGCGGCCACCTCTCCTCAACTCGGTTAGACGTCCCCAAGGTCAGAGCGTTCCTCGTTTTTTTTAAAGGCGCCCAACATAAATAAATTTTTTAATTAATTAATAATTTACCTTTTACCCGGTCTTCCAGTACCAGAACTACTGACTCACCCCTATGCTCTAAATTTTAGGTATTTTTTTTTTTTTAAGTAAATAAACTGAGCTAGCGATATAATTTACAATAAGTAGTATAATAAGGGTAGTTTCATTCCCTACCAGTTAGGCGTTACTAAGTAGTGTATTATTACTCTCGAAATTATTTTCAAAAAGAAAATTTATTAAAAAGTTATTTTCTATATAAATACCTAGTTTACTTTATTTACCCTTAGGTATTCCCCAAAATTGTAACAGGGTTGATGAAAAATAACTTCAGTCTATAACGTACATATTTCAATTTAAAAAAACCTTCCATTAATTATGCCGTAATTTTAGCTAATTTCCCCCTGCTAGTAGTGCATATGGAATATTTAGGAATTTGAATAGGTAGAATACCCACTTATTTTTATAAACTTAATCCACCAAGGTACTATAACGTACGTTTATTAAAAACGCGAACCTACTAACCAATCAGTTACACGTATTGAATATCTTTATCGACAACAGTCAATCATCATCATCATGTCATCATATCATCAAGTCATCGTATCATCATGTCATCATATCAACGATAACATCAAGATTGGTAAATTTTTCACCCTCGTAACTCTTTAGTTGGAAAATTACATCACATCATTGCTTTCAAATATGTGAAAAAATATGATAGATTATTTGCCGCTACTATACTGGTCCATTGACGGCTGTATACCCAATATGTGTTGTTTTGTTAAGCGAGTCAAGGAATATTCTTGGCAAGACAAGGTTCGATAAGAGCATGTAATCCATGTCGTAAAGTTTATGATCATTGTCTGTTAATACGACAGTTAAAAGCGTCTCGCCAGCGACTACACGTCGCGGCAGCAGTTTCCCTCAACTCGAGAAACCTTAACCCCGGCCCTGAATACTTGAAAAACTTTGCTTCTTTATTAAAAATGTTTTGCGCCTTTCTAGCGGGTCGCGGGCTATATCAAAACACAAAAAAAAACGGCCAAGAGCGTGTCGAGCCACGCTCAGTGTAGGGTTCCGTAGTTTTCCGTATTTTTTATTTAACCGTCGCCTCATATCTCTCAAGAAGGACGGTTATCAAGTCGTTTTATGTTTGTTCCTCGATATCTCCGTCGTTACTGGACCGATTTTGAAAATTTTTTTTTGATTGAATGTATATGCATACAGATTGGTCCCATTTTTCTTTTCTCAGAACCCAGTTCTGATGATGGGATCCTGGAGAAATCGAGGGAACTCCTCGAATCTGAAAGGCATACATATGGTGATTTTTGTGTTTTTAAAGGAACAGCATGCATTTAGGTACGGAACAGTGACATTTGGTGCAGTCGAACTGCTGATGATGGCCAGAGCGGAACTCTTCAAATCTGAACGGCACGCTTATAGTGACTTTGGTATTTTTATAAGAACAGCATGCACTTTCGTCTAGAACAGTGACATTTGGTGCAGTGGAACTGCTGATGATGGCCAGAACCAAACTCCTCAAATCTGAACGGCACGCTTATAGTGACTTTGCCATTTTTATAAGAACAGCATGCGCTTACGTCTAGAACAGTGACATTTGGTACAGTGGAACTGCTAATGATGGTCAGAACCGAACTCCTCAAATCTGAACGGCACGCTTATAGTGACTTTGGTATTTTTATAAGAACAGCATGCACTTACGTCCAGAACAGTGACATTTGGTGCAGTGGAACTGCTGATGATAGTCAGAACCGAATTCCTCAAATCTGAACGGCACACTCATAGTGACTTTGGTATTTTTGTAAGAAAAGCATGCATTTAAGTTCAGCACAGTGACATTTATTTAGTTATGTTTGTTAAGCATATTGAGTTTTCACCAGAACCCGAAAGGCGACGGTTTTTTTTTTCTTAAAAATTATTTCAAAAACTGTTCAACCTATCAAGTTCAAAATAATTTTCCCTTTGTGATTTTTTTCATATTTTTTAAACTTTAATATGGTTCAAAAGTTAGAGGGGGATGATGCAATTTTTTTAACTTTTGGAGCGATTATTTCCGAAAATATTAACAATATAAAAAAATGATTTTAGTAAACCCCTATTCATTTTTTAATACCTATCCAACAATTTTTTAATACCTATCACACGTTGTTGAAAATGTTGTTGAAATGAAAAAAAATCACTCCATTGTAGGGGGTACATAAAACATTTTTTTCCACTTTTTATTTTTGCACTTTGTCGGCGTGATTAATATACATATTGGCACCAACTCTCAGCTTTCTAGTTCTAACGGTCACTGAGATTATCCGCGGACGGAGGGACGGACGGACGGACAGACAGACATTGCGAAACTATAAGGGTTCCTAGTTGACTACGGACCCTAAAAACGGGTTATGATTTCAGTACCTAAATTATGCTTAGGATTTTTACAATGCGTAGGTAAATAAAAATTAAATGTCATTAGTACAGTCGACTGCAATATCGTGTAACTGTTTGAAGGCAGCCAAAGTATGTGATATGCATGTCAGAGGAAGAGAGTAGGAAATATTATTTTTATATTTGTGGATTATTTCGACGGATTAAAACATTTCGAGCGAATATTCGATCTAAATTACTTGAGTGACCTGGTTTGAATATAGGTACATACCTAGTAATAATCTGATAGTTTTGGGTGGAAAGGGTATCATTGGTGTAGAAGGGCCATTCATGGGCGACCTTCTGTTTGGTTACATTTCCCCTTCGCGCCCGTGTTCGATTATAATATGGCCCGGCAGCGGGAGGCCTTGGTGTGGGGCCTATTTAACACGCGAACAGGAAACGCTCGGCTCGAGCATTCAATGTACCTAATCATAAAGCTGGTGCAGCTACAACAAATCTAATACAACCTCTTAATATAAATAAATTAATCGATTCATGAACTTTCATTTCACTTTTAAAATAAACATGTTCATTAACGTCAAAATTCGATCAAGAGAACTTGTATGTCACTTATATTATGTAATTTACATATATATTAGTTACGATAAAAAGCCTTACCAATCGCCTTTAATCATTATGGTTGATACACTTGTATTGGTTCCGAAAGACACTGTATTTCAGCTGGACTCTCATAAGTTTATAATTATAAACTTTCCAACAATAGATAACTTTCATGTACTTAAATTAAAATATTTTACTCACACATGTACTCACACATCATTAGACTGTTTTTAATCTTAAGAGCGTTATAACATTTCGGCGTCGGGCGAAATTAGGTATTTTACCCGCCGCGCGAGCCCAATATGCCGACCCTTTCTAGCACGTCTTATCACTCGCTCGCACTACAATAATGGACAAAACAATCTTGATCCTTTCTATGGAATTTTGATAACAACCACAATCTACTATCTCGATATAAACTTTTGGTTTCTAATAAACATTATTTTGTACGAAAATACGAGAATATAGCGCGAAATAATATCAATTATGTTAAAATTTATTTAAAAAATTAAAGTAATAATTATAAAAGTAGATCCCATCCCAAATATTTGCTTTTGTTATATGATAAGTATTAGAGTAAAGTATATATTAATATGATGATAAAATAAGACAAATACAATTCTAATTACTTCAAGGTGGTGCTCAGGGTCTGATGATGGAGCCAGATGGTGGTCACCAATACCAATGAACAATATGACTATACAACTTCGTGGTTTACATGTCATTCTAGCATTTTCACTTTCACATTTCAAGTGCATATACCACGAGTATAGGTTTTCGGGTGTGCTGATTTAAAAATTAATGACCGATTTGGAATCTGACATTGCTGACTGTCACTTTGACACAAAAGTCATCATGGGTGTCGTAAAATAGGTTTTAGGGGGTGCTGATTCCAAAATTAATGACCAATGTGGAATCTGACATTGCTGACTGTCACTTTGACACAAAAGTCGTCATGGGTGTCGTCAAATAGGTTTGCGGGGGTGCTGATTCCAAAATTAATGAACAATGTGGAATCTGACATTGCTGACTGTCACTTTGACACAAAAGTCGTCATGGGTGTCGTAAAATTGGGTTTAGGGGGTGCTGATTCCAAAATTAATGACCAATGTGGAATCTGACATTGCTGACTGTCACTTTGACACAAAAGTCGTCATGGGTGTCGTCAAATAGGTTTGCGGGGGTGCTGATTCCAAAATTAATGAACAATGTGGAATCTGACATTGCTGACTGTCACTTTGACACAAAAGTCGCCATGGGTGTCGTAAAATAGGTTTTAGGGGGTGCTGATTCCAAAATTAATGACCAATGTGGAATCTGACATTGCTGACTGTCACTTTGACACAAAAGTCGTCATGGGTGTCGTCAAATAGGTTTGCGGGGGTGCTGATTCCAAAATTAATGAACAATGTGGAATCTGACATTGCTGACTGTCACTTTGACACAAAAGTCGTCATGGGTGTCGTAAAATTGGTTTGAGGGGTGCTGATTCCAAAATTAATGACCAATGTGGAATCTGACATTGCTGACTGTCACTTTGACACAAAAGTCGTCATGGGTGTCGTCAAATAGGTTTGCGGGGGTGCTGATTCCAAAATTAATGAACAATGTGGAATCTGACATTGCTGACTGTCACTTTGACACAAAAGTCGTCATGGGTGTCGTAAAATTGGTTTTAGGGGGTGCTGATTCCAAAAATAATGACCAATGTGGAATCTAACATTGCTGACTGCCACTTTGACACAAAAGTCATCATGGGTGTTGTAAAATAGGTTTTAGGGGTGCTGATTCCAAAAATAATGACTAATGTGGAATCTAACATTGCTGACTGTCACTTTGACACAAAAGTCATCATGGGTGTCGTCAAATAGGTTTCCGGAGGTGCTGATTTGAAAATTAATGACCGATTTGGAATCTTGACATTGCTGACTGTCACTTTGACACAAAAGTCGTCATGGGTGTCGTCAAAAAGGTTTCCGGGGGTGCTGATTCCAAAATTAACGACTATTTTGGAATCTCACAGTGCTAATTGTCATTTTGACACAAAAGGAATCATGGGTGTAGTCAAATAGTTTTTAGGGGTACTGATTCCAAAATTAATGAAATGATTTAAAAAGTAATGACCGATTTGGAACCTGACATTGCACAGTACCCCTGGAAACCTATTTGACGACACCCATAACGACTTTTATGTCAAAGTGACAGTCAGCAATGTCAGATTCCAAATTGATAATTAATATTGAGATCAGTACCCATGAAAACCTATTTGAAGACACCCATGATCACTTTTGTGTCAAAGTGACAGTCAACAGTGTCCGATTCCAAATTGGTCATTAGTTTTCAAACACCTCCGGATACCTATTTGACGACACCCATGACGACTTTTGTGTCAAAGTGACAGTCAGCAATGTCAGATTCCAAATTGGTCACTAATTTTGGAATCAGCACCCCCTAAAACCTATTTGACGACACCCATGACGACTTTTGTGTCAAAGTGACAGTCAGCAATGTCAGATTGAACATTGGTCATTAATTTTGGAATCAGCACCCCCTAAAACCTATTTTACGACACCCATGACGACTTTTGTGTCAGAGTGACAGTCAGCAATGAGTCAGATTGAACATTGGTCATTAATTTTGGAATCAGCACCCCCTAAAACCTATTTTACGACACCCATGACGACTTTTGTGTCAAAGTGACAGTCAGCAATGTCAGATTCCACATTGGTCATTAATTTTGGAATCAGCACCCCCTAAAACCTATTTTACGACACCCATGACGACTTTTGTGTCAAAGTGACAGTCAGCAATGTCAGATTCCAAATTGGTCATTAATTTTGGAATCAGCACCCCCTAAAACCTATTTTACGACACCCATGACGACTTTTGTGTCAGAGTGACAGTCAGCAATGTCAGATTGAACATTAGTCATTAATTTTGGAATCAGCACCTCCTAAAACCTATTTTACGACACCCATGACGACTTTTGTGTCAAAGTGACAGTCAGCAATGTCAGATTCCACATTGGTCATTAATTTTGGAATCAGCACCCCTAAAACCTATTTTACGACACCCATGACGACTTTTGTGTCAAAGTGACAGTCAGCAATGTCAGATTCCAAATTGGTCATTCATTTTGGAATCAGCACCCCCTAAAACCTATTTTACGACACCCATGACGACTTTTGTGTCAGAATGACAGTCAGCAATGTCAGATTGAACATTAGTCATTAATTTTGGAATCAGCACCTCCTAAAACCTATTTTACGACACCCATGACGACTTTTGTGTCAAAGTGACAGTCAGCAATCTGAGGTACTACATATTCGTAATCTGAAAGTAATCAAGTCAATAATTTCAGTTATTTTGAATCGACTATGATTCCGAATTATTGGTAATAGTAATGATTGTATAGATGATTAGTGATTCCTTTACATGTAATGGTAATTTACCGTTTCACTTGATTACATTACAAGTAATCTGACACCCAGTAGTGTCAGATTACAAAGTAAAATCAAGTAATCGTGTAATCCGGAATCGATTACGATTTCCCCATCTCTGGGTTTAGTTATATGGTTCATTGGTACTGGTGACCACCATCTGGCTCCATCATCAGACCCTGAGTACCACCTCTTGTCAAAGGTCTTGTTGAGACGAACCCAACGAGCCTAAACACGAAGTCGTTTACTTACATGGTTCACTGGTACTGGTGACCACCTTCTGGCTCCATCATCAGATCCCGAGTACCATCTTGATGTGTCTTATCATCTTGACCGTATTGTAATTTTCACATTTTTATCATCACAACGTTGTAATACTTTAACATTCAAACATAACAAAGTATTACAAAAGCAAATATTTACGGATCTAGGATCAAATTCGTTGGTCGCTGTTTACACACACACAATGCGAGGATAGCCCGTGTAGAAACAAGGCGTCCGACCCACACAACAATAAATATTCTCGACGTTTGCGATGAAAACTCGGAGACCAAAGCGACATACGTCTTACCTGCTCGAGCTCCGGCGCGGCACTGAAATCGCAGGCGTCCGTCGCCGGTAAAATAGCGACAGGAAGGCTAGTTTTCAAAAAATTGGCAAAAAATCATGATAAAATATTATAACGACAAATGGATAACAGCAGTTTAAGCACATTGTGCAGATTATTTATATACTAAAATAACTTCGATAACATGTAGATTTTCGGAGAAATGATCACTTGTTTCGATGTATTTTCAAGACAAAATTGAGTTCGTTTTACTTTCAATTTCTCAATTTCAAAGGATTAAATGATAAATATTGTTTAATGGGCCTTAAGTACAAGATATTTGGAACTTAAATTTACCTCATTTATGAGAGTGATCTTATCAAATTGTACATAATAAGAGCTCCGAATTCTGTGCTTCACGCGGTTTTTCCTAAACGAGCATCAGAAAAACAATCATTACTAATTGAAAAAGCTTTTTTTTTCATATGTTTTTTATTTAACCGACAGTTAATAAGATGTTCTAACTGAAACAAGTACTTTCACTGTCTTTTAGTATGAGTAAAGTGTACAATTTTGTCGATAAATATTGTGCATTTTACAATATATCGCCTTTTTTTGTCATAGCGCTCTTAACGTATAATGAAATTATAAATGTTGGCTGCCACGTGACAGGCTTAGCCTAGTGTAGCACGGCACAAACGCTCGCGAAACGAAACGCTCGTAGATATCTATCTCTATCGCTCGTGCGTATGGGCGCGACAGAGCCAGACTAACTGGCGCGGCGTTTCGTTTTCGTTTGGCGTCGGAGAAATGCCATTCGGCTACGCAGGCAGGGCACCACAGCATAACAATTGAAATATTTTTTCTTATTAGTTATTATTAATAAACTATTCATCTTATTCATATTGTTATACGAAAAATATGGGCAGTATTTATTTTTGAACCCAATTTCTTATTATTAAGTCGGATAGAAAGATAAAAGTAAATGAGTTAATCATGAGCATGACGTCACTCAACTCGATTTCATATTGATTCCATATTAGCAAATCGTTCAAATTCGTTTTGACAGTTCTTAAAAGAAGCTGATTTGACTAGAAGGAAAGTATTGTCCCAGAGCTGTTAGAACCTCTTTTTTAACCGCCTTCCAAATCTCAAGGAAGGGGTTCTCAATTCGTCTGTATGTTTTTTTTTTATGTTTGTTCCTCGATATCTCCGTCGTTACTTCACCGATTTTGAAAATTATTTTTTTTGATTGTATGTATATGCATACAGATTGGTGCCATTTTTCTCAAAACCCAGTTCTGGTGGTGTGATCCTGAAGAAATCGAGGGAACTCCTCAAATCTGAAAGGCATACATATGGTGATTTTTATGTTTTTAAAGGAACAGCATGCATTTACTTACGGAACAGTGACATTTGGTGCAGTGGAACTCCTGACGATGGTCAGAATGGAACTCCTCAAATCTGAACGGCACACTTATAGTGACTTTGGTATTTTTATAAGAACAGCATACACTTACATCCAGAACAGTGACATATGGTGCAGTAGAACTGCTGATGATGGTTAGAACGGAACTCCTTAAATCTGAACGGCACACTTATAGTGACTTTGGTATTTTTATAAGAACAGCATGCACTTACGTCCAGAACAGTGACATTTGGTACAGTGGAACTGCTGATGAAGAGTGAGCCGCCCCTGGTTAGAGTTGCGTTCTGATAATCATTCTCATCTATAAGTACTTCAGAATCATCCAAATTTCAAAATTGGTTCAGAAATGACGGAGATATCGAATAACAAACATTAAAAAATATACAGACGAATTGATAACATAATCCAACATTTGAAAGTATTTATCACCAGAACCCCAAAGGAAGGCGGTTTTTTTTTCTTAAAAATTATGACACATGACAGCGTCCACAAAATGTAAACTCGCGCAACCTAATGAAATTTTAAGTAAAATCCTGTAATAATATTTAAAAAAATCAAGTACTTAAAATAGTATTTTATACAATCGTGATATAATACAAAGCTTTTCAGTCGAGTACCATGTTTAGGCCACGAAGCTTGCTGTTATTGTTCGGTACGAGAGTGAAAAGCTTAATTATATCACTATTGTATACTTACAATACTTTTTCTATGAGTCATCATTTTCATCATCAATGGACGAAAAATATCATCATCGAGTTATTAAAATTAATGTTAATAGCGTCGTTCACCGTTGTATCAACATCGAATTACCTAGCAACCAATTGTTTATAATACCCGTCTCTGATTGGTCGATACGCGATAGATTAAAAAAAATGTGTTTCAGATGCAGAAAAATTTGCCAGGTATCGCAAATTAGTATAGAACTTGTATGAAGTTCTATTTTTGAATTTATTTCAGTTAACTAAAGTGAAGTGTAATGAAATATTATAGTTGACTAAGAGTCAAAGACTATCAACACTGAAAAATCAGCACTTATAGTTTAGTCTGTGTTGTCCTAATTGACAGATTAAAGTCGACGAGTAGAAAAACAATATTTCGCTTACTTTAAACACATGTTACATTTTTGCGGATCTTCGTTAGTGAGTATTTTACTATATTAATTTATCATGCAGGATTTACTTATTCTGTCATTTATCATTCATTTTTATTTTTAAACTAGTGCTGTGGCAGAGTCTGTGATTTCGATTCGAATGACATTTCAGAAAGTTGATAGAAATCGTATATTTGTTTAAGCGCCTCCTTGTACCTAAGGGCCTAATCGATTCAACCAATTCGAAATTAATCGTTAGATTCGGCAAACGATACGTCTTGTCTTAGCCATATCGCAACATACTTCAAAACAAATGTGTCAAAATGTGACCTTACAAATCCGGGACAATAGGCTATTTTTATTGCCAGCAATGAACAGCACAGACACTTGTCAAATAAGGACAGCTCATAAGTAGCGCTGTGAGTAATGAAAATTACGAAGAGCACGCCAAACATTGAATGTACAATTTTGGAAAATTAATTTTACAGTTATTTTAAATAACTAAGATTTGCTAATTGATCATATTATTGGTAATAAATGCCCGCATGGTGATGTCACACTGTACAGAAGATCAGGCCGTCCCTATCGCACTATTCGTAAGTGCGATAGGGACGGCCTGATGTTTTATCATTTACCGCGTGACCATGCTTATACGTCTGACATGGCGTGGCGCAAAGTCGGATCACAGTAAATGAGAACCAAATGATGTATTTCAGCCTGTTGAGAATTGAATCCTGGAAACGGTTTTTTTTTTACATCTTACCTAATACCTAGTAATTCTAATGTTAATTCTGATATCAAAAAGAGCATTTTTTTTAAATTGTTTCTCATTAAGTAATTATTTCCATGATTGTTTGTTATTGTCATCGTGCCATAGTTTTTACCTATAGTACTTAATTACCACGGTATGTGTCGTATATTAGTTAGGAGTATTTAAATTAAATCAGTACCGGATTATCTCACGACATGGTGACAGCGGTGGGATCTGGGGACCGATTTTTGAATTTCGCAATGCTATTTTCGAAAAAGGACGGCTAATTAATTTAAATCTAGTGGTAATGACTAATGACCACTTGTTTTCGATTCTGGGGGCCGATTTTTGAGTCTCACTGTCACTAAAATACCGGTTGAAAACGGTGAATTGCCTATTATCTTCAGTGACAATTTTCTGAATTCGAACGCCGTGAGACTCAAAAATCGGCCCCCTGTTATTAGGATTTAAAACGCTAATCAAAAATGGGTCCCCTGATCTGAACCCACTCTTCCGAAGAAACTGGTGTCTCAAACACAAACTCCTCTCACATAAGGAGTTACTTACTTACCGTAAAAAAAACCTAAAATACAAAAAGCACTCTGTCCTTTTCAAATAATATTAATTACGTCTTCCATTGTGTGAAGTCACCTGAAATCTAATATGTATTCTGATCGTCTGTTTCATTATATTGTTGTAGGTATATTTTATTATTTACCTTTAGAAACGCAGGGAAAACATATTTGTTTTGAACGATTACTCGTTAGGGGCAAAGGGCGAGACGGGGTCCCGGGGGTCTGCAGAGGGCACTGGGGTCACTTACTTCGGAGTGACGTAATAATAGTTTATGTCTCAATTCACTTTCATTGTACGGCTTTCGAATTAAAATGCTTAATAATATCATAATAAATTCGGTTTTAAAATGAAATGCACACCGCAAAACATGCGCATAAATGATAAATCCGTGCGACCGTAATCCGTCCACGTCCACGGCAAATAGTGTGACCGTTATAAATATTTCGATGACGAAGTTCGCAACAAGTGGCGATAAATTGGGAGTGGTTTAAATCGACACGAGTTACGAATTTCCTTTTCGAACGTGTATCGTATGACGTTTTTCAGTACACATGGACTTCCGAAGTTTCGTCCTGACATTATATGTACTCGTTTCGAACTTCCTTTTTTACGCGCTTGTATCGTAATGTACTAATTTCTACTCGTCGACTTTAATCTGTCAATTAGGACACCACAGACTAAACTATAAGTGCTGAATTTTCAGTGTTAGATAGTCTTTGACACTTAAGTAGTCAACTATAATATTTCATTACAGTTCACTTTTAGTTAACTGTAATAATTTCAAAAATAGAACTTCATACAAGTTCTTTACTAAAATTTGCGATACCTGGCAAAAAATCTGCATCTGAAACACGTTTTTTTTATCTATCGCGTTATCGACCAATCAGAGACGGTTATTTTCACAGTTATTTATTACAAACAATTGGTTGCCAGGTTATTCGATATTGATACAACGGTGAACGACGCTATTAACATCAATTTTAACTTGAATGATGATATTTTTCGTCCATTGATGATGAAGATGATGACTCATAGAAAAAGTATTGTAGGTATACAATAATGATATAATTAAGCTTTTCACTCTCGTACCGTACTATTAGGCCACTCAGCAAGCTTCGTGGCCTAAACATGGTACTCGACTGAAAAGCTTTGTATTATATCACGATTGTATAAAATACTATTATTTTGTTCTAGCTTTTGCCCGCGGCTTCGCACGCGTTAGAAAGAGACAAAATGTAGCCTATGTCACTCTCCATCCCTTCAACTATCTCCACTTAAAAAATCACGTCAATTCGTCGCTCCGTTTTGCCGTGAAAGACGGACAAACAAACAGACACACACACTTTCCCATTTATAATATTAGTATGAATGTATAATTGGATATTTTTTTCTTTTCCTACTGCTAACACGCCACCATAATAGTGTTTTCTTCGAATATAATTTGAATACTTTTAGGCAAAGATGATCTTCAAAAATAACGATTTAGTCATAATTAGAATATGATAAACGCGAGCGCTTTAAGAAAAAGGTGAGTGTACCTAAGGTGGGTGAGATCGGATGGAGGGTAAGATCATACTACCGAAATAATAGTTATTTACATCATTAGCAATACCATGTGTGCCTCCATTATACCTTGCCTCTCGCGCTACATTGTATAATACTAGTAGGTATGAATGGGAATATTGTAATCATTTCATTAATCAAATAAAAGTAATAAATATCATATTAGATCTATGTAGCGATTGTGGAAACCCTTCGAATATTTAAGTAGGTAAAAATTAACAGTCATACACAAGGCTGCAAGGATAAATAAAATTGTTCTTTTTAATCGGCCACATTTAATTCATGCGAACTAAAAACATAACATACAACATTTCAGACAATAATTGAATTTTTTTGTGTAGGTACCTATTAAAGGTGAAAGACTAAAAAAATTTTTGGACATAGGTTATTGGAATCATCAAGAAAAAATGTTAAATTGCTAATTTTTGGGACGAACTCCCAACTCGCCAAAAACCAATCCGGTCTTACCCGGGTTCACCTCACTGGAACGAGTGGAACGTGTTCGCATTGAGGTCGCGGACTCGCCATCAATCGTGCTCCAGCTACCATCGGTCTACTTCGCCCTCGATCTATTGACGCCTTCGCGGACTTGTGACTCAGAGTAACCAACATTCATACGGCACTTCGTTATTCAGCCCGGAATCGTACAGATTAAACAGGATTTACCTCTCAAATACAAAATCTACGGAAAATCTAGACACTAATTTAGTGACCCTATAATTTAATCTGATAGAAATGACACAGTGACAATAGTCAATAATTATAATTTTTAGACTGATTTGGAAAAAACTTGTGCGCACTAGCTTCTTTAAATAATCATGAATATCGTGATAGTAAAGTCAACATCAAAATTCGCAGATCAAACCCGCTTAACAAAAACATAATTATGATTAAGATTTCTTTATTTCATGACAAAAAATACACTATACATTTCGTCACTACTTTGAAAGAATCTCGTATCTCACGCTGCTCCTCAAAGTTAAAGCGTAGTAAGTCTATATGCATTCCATACATACTTACTACAATTTTCTTTTCATTGACAGACGAAGATACAAGTTTTTTTAAAGTAGTGACGATTTGTTACATGTCAAAATTATATTTATCTTCTCATCATGATCGTTAGAAAAATATATAGGTACCTAACTTTTATAAATTCTAAATAATAAAATAGTGTCTTTATTTACTAAGGAAAATTAGGCAAAGCACAATAAAATTAACAAATTAAATAAAAGCCGAAGTCAGTGTATGTGTGTATGACTGTAATATGCATGTTTATAAGAATATGCAGGTACCTAGGTACTTTTGATCAGGAACGTTACAGATTTATCTGATATTAAGAAAAGTTATTCAGGGGGGACACGAGGACAGAATAGATAGGTACTTTAGGTCCGTTTTTTTCATCCGGTATTAATAGTATTATTGATGTTGAACTGTCGTCATTCTTTGAACTAGGTCATTTGGAAATAAAATATCAACCGAGCCTAACTTGAAATGTGTTAAATATTATTTACGAGTATTAATGTAGACGCAGAGGCTACTAATTGGTTTAATTATTGCTCTAGAAAACTGAGTGCTTCGTGCCTATGTTAACTAACAACTTTCAATTTGAATTAATATAAAATATAAATATATCAAACTTTTTTTTTAGAGGAGCGAAAGAGTCTAAATTCAACCAATGCCTGCTAGTTTAGATTATTAGTGCATTGCGTAAAGACAAGTGTTTTGACAATGATAGCCTATCCAATTTCGTCATTGTTTATAAATAATGATGAGTGCTTCTATAAATTTACAATCGCGTACAAATTTTTATATGGAAAAAAAAACGAATGAAGTCTGACACATTTCATATTTTCACGCTCGGGTAAAATGCGTTCGAAGCAGTTATTATTGAGTTTATCAGAAATGTTCTAACAATTTTGATGCACAATGCTAGAAATAAAGGAGTTTATACAAACATCTACGTTGATGATCAAATTCAGGGTGGCTAGCCGAATGGCACAATCGCTCACGAAACGCTCACGAAACGAAGCGCTAGTAGATATCTATCTCTATCGCGCTTGCGTATTGGCGCAACAGAGCCAGCGGCGTATCGCTTTCGTTTGGCGTCGGAGAAATGCCATTCGGTTACGGGGCCAGGCTGTATATTAATCCCAATGAACTATTCCAGGTAGATGGTCGATTCGGAGATACTAGAAAAATTACAATTTCTGCGGGCCGATTTTTGAGTCTCACGCGTTCGAATTCAGAAAATTGTCACTGAAAATAATAAGCAAGTCACCGTTTTCATACGGTATTTTAGTGACAAAATCCCGTATGCGAGATTCAAAAATCGCCCTCCTGGTTAATTCCTGGGGGCCGATTTTTGAGTCTCACTGTCACTAAAATACCGGTTGAAAACGGTGACTTGCCTATTATTTTCAGTGACAATTTTCTGAATTCGAACGCGTGAGACTCAAAAATCGGCCCGCTGATCACATTTTAAGACTAAAATGTCATATAAACTTTTCTGAATTTCGCCTAGTTCAGAGTTTAAAAAAATAATCTACTTTTTTCATGGCGGATACGAGTATGCAACACACTGCCATTATGAGGTATAACCTGTCCTTATTGATAAATGTCATGTCATAAAGTAACAAACTAGGTATACCTATATTTAAGTAGCTTATTACCAGTGATCGGTTTTTTGGATTCACCCTCGCGGGATATCAAGTAGAAAAGTTAATATTGATACGACGAAATTATCTCTAAGGAACTTTTTACTCTTACATCACAGGCAACCAGTTGAGACAAAAAATTATATTCTATTCCTAATCTCTACACTCTATTAAGCAAAATATATTAGAACCTCCACAAAGTATTACCTTACATCTACCATGATACTTATGTACTATTTTTAGTTTAAGTTTATAATGTTAATGTTGTTGCTTTATATTTTTGGTTGAGCAATAAAACCATTTGGCATTGTGGACATTGTACATATTCTTTTGCCTGTTCTAACAACATTAAGCCCGGATTCCCGGGGCATATCCATACTAACATAATGATTGAGGTCGTTCACCCCATGTCGAATCCAAAAAACCGATCACTGCTTATTACACTAGATCCGAAGGATGACGCAAGAAATCGGATGACGGAGATTGGATCGTGTCGTGTGTAAACTACCATACAAATAGTTCTACGGCTACGACTCGGACATAGTGCGAAACCGCTCTAAGTATACCTACTTATAGCTAAATCATTTATCACATAGCTTTCTTTATGAAACCACTTGATTAGCGGCCGCTAATTAATATGGCTTTCGCTACCGCGAACAAATGGCGATCCGCAAGGAAACATTCGTCTTCCCCAAGATATACATGTTTCTATACAAAATGTAGATTTTTCGTCCGCGTCATTTTACAGAAATATACCTGTAACAATCACAATCTGCTCCTTAATTGAATGAGGCCATTTGTCTTTATGTTTTATGTCCTTACTTGGGATGGCAGGACTAGCCATCCCCCCATATCACGCAAAATAGGCGCAAGACGTCGAGTTGCGAAAAACCGTTTGAACTACAATACAATACATGTGATGAAGAAGGATTGAATATTTTCTCACAGCTGATGCAATGTTGTTGTTGTAGTTGTATTCACTACTCGAGATAAAAATGGTACATACTCGTAGTGGTAAATTTAGATACCTAATACCAAGGATTATTTACATAGGATTTACATACTCATAATAAGAATCGTACCTCGATTTTTTAGCGCCACCTATTAAATACTATTATGAATAACTACACTGATGATGCCTACAAATTTGTTTTTTTTTTTAATGTGTATTGACATGATATCATGATTTTAAAATAAAGAAATAGGTTATTTGTTCTTATAAAAAATAGAAACACGCAAAAATATTTGGGGAAAATACATCGATTTAAACTTCCCTAGATACACTATCGCCTACAAATTCGACACTCAAAAGTGTCCGATCGCTTAGTTGCAAATGTGTGCGTCTAGTTGACAAACGAAAACTTCGCAATGTAGTAAAAACTACTTTAATTTTTTTACAAAAACAACGTTATTTCTTAGTACTTAGAGTTCAATTTCAAATGCAAGCAATTGGCGGTTATGACATTTATGAATGTGATCATCGCGAAAGCCATAAAATTTTATGACCGCAGATCGCAGGTGTGCATATTTTTAAACAAATCTACGTCTTATTGCAACCAACATAAGTTTAATTTCGTTCGCGCTGCAACAATCTAAACGCCATTTTTAAATTGGGAACGAGGATGGACAGAGGCATCATGGGAGTCGCGCTATGAGATGAAAGGCGAGAATGAGGAAATTTGCGGTATTTTTGCGAAAAACTGTTTAAAAATATATATATATATATGTGTGTGTGTGTGTGTGTGTGTGTGTGTGTGTGTGTGTGTGTGTGTGTGTGTGTGTGTGTATGTATGTTTATAAATAAATAAATAGATATTGGGGACACCTTACACAGATCAACTTAGCCCCAAACTAAGCAAAGCTTGTACTATGGGTACTAAACGACGATATACATACTTAAATAGATAAATACATACTTATATACATAGGATACTTCCATGACTCAGGAACAAAATATCTGTGCTCATCACACAAATAAATGCCCTTAACGGGATTCGAACCCAGGACCGCGGCTTAGCAGGCAGGGTCACTACCGACTGAGCCAGACCGGTCGTCTAATATATATAACATATGTGTGTGTGTGCGTGTAGTGAGTGTATGTGTAGCGATTATGTGAAGGTAAACAGTTGAGGGATTGTATGTGGTGTGTGTGAGGGATGGTGCACTTGGAGAATATGAATTAAGTAGCTATTAAAACAAAGAAGAATTGAATGATGACATTAATTTATTATTCTACGTAATTTCTTTCAAAGCTTTGTGTGGGTAAATCTTCTCTCCGCTCCTCAGCTATAATCTTGCGCCATTTTTCCCTTTCAACGTCTTGTTTTGGGAATCTGGAATAAAAACCTTTTTTATTACTTAAAAACGAATTTGCTATTCCCGGGTTGTTTCTTTTTATAATTAAAGTAATTTATAAGATATGTATTAATATTATTGAATTGAAATCATTTATTTCAGACTTATTGGTCCATAATAATAAATAAATACATACACTAATAATATGAAATAGGCTTCTTTTACAAAAAATATAAATTAGCGACTCCATCATTCCATTTTTAACTATGTTCTACTTCATCCATCTTTTGTCGCCGTCCGCTCATTACTAGTATAGCGCGAGAGAAAGAGACAAACTGCGTAAGACCAAATCAAGGAATTTACTTTAATTATTCTAGAAAATAAATGTTTTTAGTAAGTTAGGAAGCCATTTTGGCCACAAATGCATAACATTATAAAATTATTAACAATTACTTACCAGAAATACGATACGTCATCCTTTTTTAACGTATATAAGGTGTTATTTTTGCACTTTTTTACGGAGCACTTAGGCATGTTGCCGACACGGCGGATGAAGCGCTACTGACCGCCCAATTGTGCTTAGAACATTTTCAAGCACAATTTGCTGCGGACACATTCCAAGCCGTGATGGTGCATCTAGGTAGTTTAGATCGATGGGAAAATATGATTTTGGCGACTTCCAGGCTGCGAACAGCGCCATCTAGTTTTAAGCCTAAAAGGCCCATACATTTCAGGGATACGCCTTTTTGTATGGGCTTTGTCAGTCCAGTATTAAATCGTTCTTGCTAATACTAATGTGCTTTTGGCTCTTTTACGACGATCAACATACGAATTTATTAATGTACCTATTGTATACTAGTGAATTTATTTTATCACATACGCTTAAATAATACCTAACTAATCGTATACTTAAATAAAGACCTGGCTTGCCTGTGTGGTGACGGGTTAAGAATTTCTTCCCGTGGGTGTCGTAGAAGTCGACTATGGGTTATGGCCGTTATGGGTTAAATTGTGGCGTAGGCGAGAGGCTGGCAACCTGTCACTGCAATGTCACAGTTTCGTTTTCTTTCAACCCCTTATTTGCCAAGAGTGGCACTGAAGCTAAGTTTCATGTGTTCTGCCTACCCCTTTATGGGATACAGGCGTGATTGTATGTATGTATGTATGTTAAATAAAGACATAAGTACAAACACATAAATCTTACATTTTAAATGCTTCCTACATCGAATATCGGATCTGATAATGCGAAAACGCTCTAAGGTACTTAAAACGAGGGAAATAACTTAAAATTTTATTACTTTGCGACTCTCGTGGGCAAAAAACTAATTTGCGGTCAGATTTTGAAGATTTAGGGGAGCGTTATGAGATCGTGAGGTGAAAATGATATTGGAATGGTTGGCGAGGTATGTTACTTCTCAGCTAGAAATATTTTAATTTAACGTTAATGGTAATTAATATTTTAATGGTAATAAATACGAACACTACAAGCCGCGAGGCTCTGTCCTTATGTAGACAAAGGCATCTATCTCGCGGCGACATACTCCCGCGGCCATCATGTGCTAGGCCTGCTGGTGGCCCAGTGGTAAGAGCGTGCGACTTTCAATCAGGAGGTCGCGGGTTCGAGCCCCGGCTCGTACCAATGAGTTTTTCGGAAATTATGTGCGAAATGTTATTTGATATTTGCCAGTCACTTTTCCGTGAAGGAAAACATCGTAAGGAAACCGGACTAATTCCAACAAGGCCTAGTTACCGTTCGGGTTGGAAGGTCAGATGGCAGTCGCTTTCGTAAAACTAGTGACTATGCTAAATGAGCGGCAAATGCCGGGATAACGCAAGTAGGATGAAATACTAACACTACAATGTTTCAAGTAAGCACACCTTCAGTAGGTACAGGTATATTTCGTAAGACGCAAAAGCAATACCTAACAACGCAGCTATTTGCCGAAACAATATCTTGTCAAAATCACGCCATATCCACGGTGACACCACCAGTACCTAGACTAGAATATTGAATATTCTATTTACACTCGAAAACACGGCCCTGTTTACGCTGTCGCACAGTTGGTTGCAGAATCTATTAGGTTAGGGAGTCACTCTAGTGACGGCCATAATTGGAATCACGGAAAGATTGGGCACGGAGCATGAAATAACTCAACTAAATACTCATTTAAATTAATAGGTTTTTTTGGGAATGCTCTAAATTGAGGTTGGGATGTCACGACCATGTATGGGAAAACAATCTATTCACTGCTTCTGGCATTACGTATATGCAAAAACTTATCTAATGTAGAGGTATAAACTTTTTAGCAATTCTTGTATATTTATTTATTTATTTATTTATATATACCGACGATCTCGGAAATGATTTCGCCGAAATTTGTTATGTGGGGGTTTTCGGGGGTGAAAAATCGATATATATCCCGGAAAACGCGAATTTTCGAGTTTTATAGTTTTTCTTTCGCGGTAGTAAACACACATCGAATATTAGGTAATGTACGCAGTAGATCGTAAGATCCCGGCCAGAAAAAACGTCGTGATATATTAAAATAGAAAAATAGAACATTGCCTTATGCCTTATGAATTATACATTATATCTCGTTATTTATAGTCATCGTTTGTTTCGTCACTTTCGACTTTAAAACCTTACTGATTGAATGTCCCGACTTACATATTAATGGTACCATATGGTACTGAAACTAAACAATACCGACATCCCTCACTGGAGAATATACTGCCTGCAGTTGCCATGACTATCGGTTAACAGCCATATATGAGCCAGCCATAACAGAAGATGACCGATGGGTCTAAAAATATAAATAATTAATTCACGAATCATTTTACGCACCCGGGAGTATTTTTCTTACACGCAGCAACTGATCGCCGAAGCTAAAATTTGAATTCCCAGATAAATGAGCCATGCACACGTCTGTGAGCGGTCGTCGAGTTTGCGCTTCACGCAAAAATCGCATTTTGTATGGATTTCTTATTAAGGAAAGACCTTCAAAATTTAAGCTTTTTAATTCGTAAAAAATCGAATATTACAGTTATTGACGCAGTTTACTTCCGTATATATTCTTGACTAATATCTCTATTGTTAACATTATTAAGAATTACGTTTTTTTACTTATTTTATGAGATATTTGCTGGTCAAGTTATTGTTCCAATATTGTACGACTGTCAACTTTTTGGACAAAGGCTCGTTTTTTCAAATAGTATTATAAAATTGAATAAAATAGATAGATGTACTATTTTTACATCAAATTGATTGTTTGTTGGTCGTTGATTTTTTAACCAAAAGATGAACGGAGCTTTTTTTATATAATAAGGATTTATTTAAGTTTTAATTTGTATGAAAACGGGATTGTTCAACTAAAGAATCTGTACCCAAAACGTGAACTAGGATTTTTTTTCTGGTTCATCTTTTAGGTTACGTTATTTTAGGATTCCAGTAAATGAATTTTACGTCAAATTAGTTCTTTCAATTAATTAATGTTGAGTCCAGAACATGAACCAATTAAATTCATTCGTTTTAGTTTTAAGTAGTGGTTGCAAAAATGAAAAACGCTTTAATATTCAGAATATTTCTATATTGTTTAATTAACGCGTGCTGTTTTTAAATTTTGTAAGACCATTTTTTATAACACCAATGCATTTACAATAGGCGCAAAGTTAAACTGTTCCCCAAAATGCTACTTTTGTCCCCGTCTGTTCATCTATTGGAGTTACATCGTTAATATATTGGGAACATTATTCTGACTTTACTTATTGTTACGTTAATATATTGGGAACATTATTCTGACTCATTTAAAAAAAAATCGCTTAAGTGTTCATATTTTGGTGATTTCACCCTATCGTATATCATTCCATTTGACCTCAGCCATAGTTTGGAAATAACTGGTTTAACCACAAATATGTGTACCTAACGTTTTTAAATAAAAGATACCACATTGTCGCTTACCATAAAATGATCTCGTATTGTTAATGAATAAGCTGTCAGAGCTTCGCGCAGAAAAACTCGCATCATTTTGAAATCATAACCATAATTTAGGGCCTTTATTTATGAGTCAAAATCATTCGTACACGGTCATGAACGCGGGAATTTTTGACATAATTATGAGTGTATGTTTTATACAACACGTGATTTTTTTAAATGACGGGCGTTTTGCCAAGCCTTGACGCCTATGTGGTACTTTACGCTCAAGAAAGGCACATGTATAAAGCCTGTGTGCGTAGCGGAATGCACAAACACTCACGATAATATATCTTTCGTAGCTATCTATCTCTTTCGCTCTTGCGTATTGGCGCGACAGAGCCAGACTACATTTCAGCGGCGTTTCGGTGGCGTTTCGCGTCGCAGAAATGCCATTATATATATAATGACTTCGTGCCACGTTCCGAAATTTCATTAAAGCTACTTTCTTCATAGCGGTACAGTCAACAACACAGCTGTGTGTGTGTGTGTGTGTGTGTGTGTGTGTGTGTGTGTGTGTGTGTGTGTGTGTGTGTGTGTGTGTGTGTGTGTGTGTGTGTGTGTGTGTGTGTGTGTGTGTGTGTGTGTGTGTGTGTGTGTGTGTGTGTGTGTGTGTGTGTGTGTGTGTGTGTGTGTGTGTGTGTGTGTGTGTGTGTGTGTGTGTGTGTGTGTGTGTGTGTGTGTGTGTGTGTGTGTGTGTGTGTGTGTGTGTGTGTGTGTGTGTGTGTGTGTGTGTGTGTGTGTGTGTGTGTGTGTGTGTGTGTGTGTGTGTGTGTGTGTGTGTGTGTGTGTGTGTGTGTGTGTGTGTGTGTGTGTGTGTGTGTGTGTGTGTGTGTGTGTGTGTGTGTGTGTGTGTGTGTGTGTGTGCACTTTGTCATATTTTTGGCACTTTGTCTGTATACACAGCTGTGTTGTTGACTGTACTATACTGAACTGTCACCGCAAACATCAGAATAACAGCGTCCTCTCGACAATAATCATGCCTATATTTCTGGACAGGCTTTAGATGTAATACCTGTGTTAGATGTAAGTGTACTCACGACTCCAGTCATATACTCCGTCAATATTGGATCGCTCCTCAGCCCACGTCAGATAGCGGTAGTAAGGCTGGTCGTTGTCAGCGAATTCGAATCCCTCCAGTGTAGGTACGCCACTCCTCGTGAATTCGGCCAGTTGATTTGCCAGCTCGAAGTTTGCCTAAAAAAGTTAGTCATTTTATATTTCAATAATAAACATTTTTGATAAGATGTCATGGCGAAATCAATAAGTATAAAATAGATAAATATGTAGTAAATTTGTGTTGGAAATCATGAACTAAGTAGGTAACACACGGCTGCGTCGCTAGTTCCTTTTTATTTGAACTTAACGTCGGGCAGCAGCCTAGCCAAGGTGATGATTACGATACTTTTTATTATAGCTGCATTTGGTACTCGTATTGACGCGTATTATAATTAAAAAAAAAACAATCTCATGTCAGTATACATACGTAAACTGCATAATCAGCCATATACTAATCGCTTCATCTTGTTCCTATGTATACATTTCATATGCTACAATACGGAGAGTAGACGATTAGCCACGTTAGCTAGGCACCTCGTTACTTATAGAAACGCCCTTTTAAGTAGGTACTTATACTTATACTTACGCAGTAAGCAATCTCCTTATTTATTCCAAATAAACATTTTGTACATATAATATGTGACATGCAACAACTTTTTAACAAGCATTTCAAAGTGAAAAGTAAGGAAGTTACATAACTAGGTACGTCTACAGGATTATAATTCAGAAACATATTTTTCTTAACTTGAATGCGATGTGTCCTTGTTTAATGATTAATGACCTTTATGGTAGAGGAGTCCAAATAATGTTACATAATATTATAACCTTATTTGGACTCTCTTCTAGTATTGGGACCGTGCGCGACGACAACGCCACGTGACAGTGACAATATTGTAACCGCTGTGAAGCGAGAAGTAAGTAAACATTGTGAAAAAATTAATGAAATCTTGTGCTATTTTACTACATTAGACAATTTTGGACGATGGTGGTTACAAACATTATCGCCAATAACATTAAATCGTTGTTTTCAGTGAGAAATTAACAAACTGGTGACTAAAACGGGGTTTCGTGCCATCGCTCAAGAAAACATTTTCCAACCTGAGACGATGAATAAAGGCAATAAATTGGTGCTAGCTGGGCATTTTCTACAGATTGAAGACATTATTCCACTATTTATACCTATGTGCAATAAAGTATAAATAAATCATTGGCTTTTGAAATAGTTGATCAGTTCACTGCTATCCTGTCATTTTCATAGGCTAATTACTTATAGGAATTATAAATATCATTGCAGGGTACAGGGTTTATTGTAAAATAAAAACAAACTTGCCATAATAACGTTTAATTATAATATACATTACAAAAACTTGTTTCATTTACTTGAAAATATTGGAGGTTTACCAGATATCACATCAAATACAATCATGAATGCGATGAAATAAGTTCTCAGGAATTTTATTTAAAATGTGATAAGCCTTCAGTGGATGGACTGCTTCTGCTTCTATTGTTATCGTGCTCCTTCTTCCCATTGAAACCTTGATATTTACGCATTTTCGTCAATTCGTTTCGATTTGTAAACAGGAGCACAGATGAGGAAACAAAATGATTTTCGAACATAACTGGGATTGGTTTCCACGTCGGCTTTTCTACCTCCAATAAAATTTGCACTATAAATTGTAACCACGGATGATTTTATTAATTCTGATGCGGTACAAATTCACGAAAAAAAATGTACTTTTTTGTACTGACGTTTAAAAAAAATGTACCCTTATGATTTTGGAGTTTCGACATAGGGCCCGTGGTCGTGCTAGGTAGGTACTCCCTGGCACGACCACACTATATTTAATGAGATTTTAAATTTCTGTTGCAGTACAAATTCACGAAAAAAAATGTACTTTTTTGTACTTACCTTTTAAAAAAAATACCCTCATGGTTTCGGAGTTTTGACATGGGGTGTGGTCGTGCTAGATAGGTGGTACTTCCTGGCACTTTAATATGTAATATAGTTTATTAGTAGTGTAGTATTTTTAGTTAGGTAATTTAGTAGTTTTAAATGTTTATTTTTTAAGAATGTAACGTATTACGTTACATTGTTTATGTCTTTACAATTAACATGAATAATATCAAACTTTTCAGTGTTCCAAAAGATGAAGGAAAGAGGCAGCATTGGCTGTCGATTGTACCGATAAAAGGAAATGTTTCAGAGCGTTCGACAATTTGCAGATTTGCACTTTAAGCCTGAAGATTATGACACAGAAAGAAATTTTAAAAATCGGTCCAGTAACGACGGAGATATAAATAAATAAATAAATAAATATTGGGGACACCTTACACAGATCAACTTAGCCCCAAACTAAGCAAAGCTTGTACTATGGGTGCTAAGCGACGATATACATACTTAAATAGATAAATACATACTTATATACATAGAAAACATCCATGACTCAGGAACAAATATCAGTGCTCATCACACAAATAAATGCCCTTACCGGGATTCGAACCCAGGACCGCGGCTTAGCAGGCAGGGTCACTACCGACTCAGCCAGACCGGTCGTCGTGGCATAAACATTAAATTGAGATACATATATACATGCGAAGAGAATTGAAATACGTACGAATTGAGAACCACCTTCCTTGAGATTTGGGGCGGCGCTTAAAAATAAAGATACTGTTTTAAAACGTCCTAGTATTTCATTATTTCCCCATTGACAAATACTTCCCTTATATTTTTGTGGCTATTCCCACTAGTTACCACCAAGTTTTTACCTGTCCTAACTACTGGGATTTTCCCCACATTGTTAATTACCACACCGGGGGTTGATAGCTACTGGGATTAGTTTTCCCAGTAGTTACTACCAAAATATTATTGTGATGGTTTAAAGTGACCGATAGGTATCGTATTTGTGGTGTTCTTAGGAAAAGGTAACCTTTTGCCGGACATCAGTAAGGTCGAGTAACTGCAGAGTGGCATAGAAATGGACCTTATTGACGACTGACAAATTATGGACAAATTAGTATTTTTTTACCTTTTACTTGAGTTTGTGAGGATGGATGTTCACGTTCGTGATAAAACGGTTGATCGGATTTGAATTTAATAAATTACAAAATCAATCAGTCGTATAAACGTAATACGTCAAATTCCGCGGGATATCCCTAGTGTATGCTTTATCATGGACACCCTAAAGAAAGAGATGCAAGACCGGCGTGACGTAATTCAAGGTCAAATTTTCTGGCTTCAAAGTAATGTTCGGCGTGCAACATCCAGTATGTATATAAGATTCTTGGCCGTAGTGAGCGCTGTGGTCGTTTTAGCTACCCCCTCCACCCGCTTTGCACCCTGCCAATTGTAGGGATCAAATAATATTAATACCTACATAATACCTATCCATTTTTCATTTAGTTTTGCGAAAGTAGTGCGGCAGGGAGATTTCAATAAAAAAATTGTGGACACATATACAGTATGTAAACTAACGAAAACCATTTACTGTAACCCGTAAATGTCCTGCAGGCCTAGCACATGATGGCCGCGGGAGTATGTCGGCGCGAGATAGATGACACGTCTTTGTCTAATTGTATTAATGACATAAGGACAGGTAGTCTATCTCGCGGCGACATACTCCCGCGGCCATCATGTGCTAGGCCTACTGTGATACTGAGAAACTTTTACTATGGGATCAACCCCGAAATCACGAAAATATCTTCTGACTGTTTCATAGGTAGTTTTATTTTATATAAGTATTTCCTATGGGAGAGTAAATTTTTATTTCGCGTTTTGGGTGTTGGTCCCATAGTAAAAGTTGCTCTGTGTAACTTAAATATTAACAGGCTTCAGTAAATGGTTTTCGTTGGTTTACATACTGTATACATAATTCTCTTCATTGTCACGTTACCTATTCGGAAAGGGGACTTTCTTCCTTGTTCCGAGGGAGCAAAGTAGCAGTTTTCGGTTCAAAGAATTTATGTTACCCATAAAACATTAACGCAACAAAAAGAGTATGCACATTGCAAATGTAGGTATGCATGCATACGAATATAAATACCTAATAATTTTATTTCCCTCACAGGTGATGTAAAGTAAAAAGCAGTATGAATCACATAATAGTGCACACTAGAATCCCTCACTACGATAAGGATTCTATTTTAGAATCTCTCGCTACGCTCACAAATCAATTATTCAGGAAGGATTCAATGTACGCGCTCGCCGTAAATATGTGTTTTTCTTTGCGACACAATCTACTACTTATTTTGATACCTTTATTCGTACCAATATAGGGATACCAGAATTGGCAAAATGTTTCCTATAGCTTTGTGAAATATTTCTGGCTAAAATATTATAAATATCTATAATGTCCTTGCTATGCATAAAAAGTGGTAGTACATAGGTTTTTAATGCGTGATGGAGCATAATATTACCGAGAATATAAGGTAGGTATTTACCTTAAAAAATACAAACATTTTGGCTGTGTTAAATTTGGTATACCTATTTGCGATAGGTACAGGCTGATCACGTGGTTAAGACGACCTTATATTACCACAAGTTTATATTACAATTAATTGGTCGTTAATTTTAAAACAATTTCATAAAAAAAACCTCCTAATAAAATTGAAATTACATAAACTACCTAGTACAGTCACCGGCATAAAGAAGTGATGATTTCTGTACCCTGTCGCTCTTAATCGTTTGACAATTTCGTATGACATTTCAAACAAGGTACAGAAATCATCACTTATTTATACCGGTGACTATACCTATATGTACTTATAAGTCACAATATTTTTTATTTCATAGTTAAGCTATGACATATATGACAAAATGAGCGAGAAAGTGGATCAACAATTAAAGTCCGTGACCATACAGTTTGACTTTAATTGCATCAATTCAATAACTAAGGTAATTAAGTGGAAGAAGTTCATAATTCTTGCACTTGAAAAAATAATTACTAGGGTGCATTATTCATAATTAATCGTGAATATAATCGCAATGGAATCACCTAGTCAGCGTCTATCATAATATTAGCATTGTAATAGTCTATCAACTATCATTTATAAAACGACTAAGGTCAAGCGGGTTAACTGCGACTATAAAAATATAAAGTACAACTTAGACTGCCTAAAACTAATCTACGGTAATTTTACTGACAATTGATTGCCTTCATGCGATTTTTATATAAGATGGCAGAAATAGTTATATAATTACCCCGCCGAGGGGGAATTCCAACTATTGACAATAAGCTTCGTTACAGTGAGCATACACTGGTAAACCGGATATCATGTGGTTTGTCAAAGCGTAAGGAACCTAAATAAAACACTCATTTTTATGTAGGTCTGTCCGTTTGTGTAAAAAAAACACTTACTACTTAGATGTCAGCGGGGTAATTAAAACTGGTCTCCATACTAAGTAAATAATGATGGGAATCGTGCCTATTAGAAATCTGTCGATGCTGTGTCTATAGGTGCATACCATGTACCCGCGCTCACCTTATTCATAATCAGAACAATAAGGCGCTAAATGCTTAAAATAATCGATAATACACAATAACGTTCAATAAAATATACTTTTAGCCCTTTCCAGGGCCAGAGTCACTAAATGAGGTATTAATATCGATACAAAACCTAGAATCGAGTACATCACTGATGTTGTTGATTTTCATATAAAATATGCCGGGGCAATTAAAACTACCAAATAGTAGATATTAGCCTCCATCGCAATTTAAGCGGGGCAAATTAAACTATCACTTAAATACTATTAAGTAAAACATGAAAATCAAAAGATTGAAGGGCATACAAACATGAAATAGTTTATAATTATGCAACTAACTGTAGAAAAAAATGTTAAATCACATTAAAATCATATTTTTTATTGAATGTTTAAGAGGCTGTCTCTCACGCGCATACTACCAATTTCGTCGAAAACTACACGGTTGTGTAGATCAGAGATCTACGGTGAAATAATGAAATAGCTTATATAATACTATCTGGACACATATGGCACTAAAATAAATGATGTAAAATATGGAATACGTATATGTATTTCGATTAGTTACAATTGCCCCGTAGTCACTATTACCCCGACTGACCTTATAAGCCTACATGAAGCCTACTAGTAAATTATAAAAAAAAACTTAGCAAATGAATACCATAGCAATTCCTTAAAATACATACAGGCTCTAAGCTTTTATGATAAGTATAAAAGACTGGTAATTAAGGTCATTATGTTAGTCTGTAATATTTCCATTATATTTTTAAGGGTCCTTTGAACAGGGGCCCTCTCGGCTGTGCCTTCATTTTAAGCAACGTAATAACCATTTTTTACTCGTGTGTGTTGTTTCATAATATATTCGAAGCTGCTCACGCAAATTCTTCGCATGTTTTGGCACCCAAAGCGAAATAAAACAATAGCGAAATAAAGGAAGGACGTAGGTTTGGCGGATATTCTGAGGATTTACAATTAAATTATATGTAGTAAAAACTTAAAAAAACAACGCTTTAATAGCAATCATGGTCAAACCAAAAAGTAGAAAATATTTTTAAGTATGAGGGAGTTTGTGTTACTGAAAAATAAAATTCAACAATCAATTATCATTTATCTGTAAATATGAATATAATAGTAATATAAGACATTTAACTATTAAGACGGTAAGCTGAAGTACAGAACATTAGTTGATCGGCAGGTACGAACTATATAATATAATATTTCAATCGCAAGTTCCTACTATGAAAAGAAAAATGTATA
Organism: Leguminivora glycinivorella; assembly: GCF_023078275.1. Taxonomy (NCBI): domain Eukaryota; kingdom Metazoa; phylum Arthropoda; class Insecta; order Lepidoptera; family Tortricidae; genus Leguminivora; species Leguminivora glycinivorella. The sequence continues at coordinate 34,628,307 of NC_062998.1, forward strand.
CAATAAAGGGTTGGAACTAAAGTGAAGAATTCCTTTTAAGTTAAACCAAGTCGATAAAGCCGGTGACTGCACCTATCCTGTCCAAGTGTCCAGTCTTTTATACCGTGATAACAGCGCCCAACGTACCTAGCCAATGTCACAAACGCTTACGCTTCATAAGATTATCGTAGCAAGCTCTGCCCTATCGCTCTTCTTCAGTGACGCTGGCGCGACAGAGCCAACCTGCGTTTCGATCGCCACGAAGCGTCAACGATTGACACTTCGGCAAGGATGGCAGTCCTACTTCTTTCCTCTACATACATACATTAAACGAAGCGCTATCGTGGGTCACACTTTTTTACCTGTCACTTTTAGAATTGTGAAAATAGTAACGAAAACTATATATACCTACATGTATACCGTCTGTTACCACCATGTAGGTAGGGTTGCCAACCGTACTATATAATATAGTACTGTACTATATTTTGGCTCAGCGTACTATATTCTATATGAAGCATATATAGTACGCAAAAGTACTATATTTTTGGGGTCCATGCCAGTGGCGAATTTACACTAGGGTCAAACCGCCAGGAGCGGCGTTTCGATAATGAAAAAATTTCGCTCGCTCCGCTCGCGCTTTTATTCATATTTAACCTTCACTGTACATTTCATTACTTCGTTCTGACCTGCAAATATTGCAGTTACGTATAAAGCCACCGTTGTTATATTATATTTTATGAATGGCACTCTTATTTACTACATTCACAACAAATGTTTTGGAATAACTCCAGCATTAACTTGTTTACCAGCCTCAAACGCTTCTCAAACGGATCACACGCGGCACGCACCGTTTTCTTCACATTTCATCTCAAATACTCTCGATAACCTTTTTGAAATGATGTAGGTTTATGATTTTATAAAAATTTAGTCTTCAAAGCATGTATGACCATACAAAATAGTCTAATACGCCTAAACCTGGAGGCCTGGGTGGCCACTCATGTTTCGGATAAAAAACTGCCAAATTAGTCTGAAACTACGCTAGAATACCATTTGCCGAATGTGCTGGAGGTGCGTCTTGTTGGGACACATGATACTCATTCCCAAGCATCCTTTTTAACTTTAAGGCATTTTTTTCTCCAAAACCTTGGTTTTAAAGAAAAAAACGTTGATTTTAATCGCTTTTATCTGTAAGTACTGAAGGTAGTTTACCTCGCTTACATACTGCATCCCACACCTGGGCCGATGATGAGCTCTGGAACCTAGCCACATTTTTCTAGTTGCCCGGAACGTTATCTATCCTCGGTACCCATAATAGTTTATTTTGGACACGGGGCGTCTGTTTTATCACATACAGATTCTCCTTATAAAAAATAACTCGTCACCTGCGTGCCGAGCAAGCATTTTGTTGGCACTTTACCTCTTTGTTTTTCTTAGACACTTCGGAAATTTCATGTACTTTGTGCTTGTATTTTATTAAGAGGAATATACTCTTTAGTTTAAATAAGAATTTGATGGCCTGTGATCCCTATATCTTTAGAACTGAGGTAAAATGTGAGTATTCCGACTTATTGGACACGGTGTATATTAAATAACGACATTTCTTAAGGGGATTCTCTACTCCGATGAGCTTCGATTTGAATCCATTGGTATTATGAATATTACGATAGTTTCTAAAGTATATCATATTAACAGAATCGTCTTTAAACAAACTAGCATCCCATAATTAGGTACCTACTTCACAGCTCATTGATTCTGTGATATTTAGCATCAAAGTTGCACTATTTTAGGACCGAAACTGGTCCTTTGGTCAAAATTTTTGCCTTAATTAGTTTAAAATTAAAATCGCTTTTGCATTTTTATAAAAGTCTAGATTTCATTGAAGTAAAAATGTTTTTAAAACAATGTCAAATTTCATAAAAAATATAAGTACTTATAATATGCGTATTCTTTTTTTAAATATGGGCCTTGTAAAAAAAGTAAGTAGGTAACTATTGAAATTAAAAGAATATTAATAGGTAAGAATATTAAAAGAATATTAATAGGTACGTAAGTAAAAATTGCATACCTGTCAATAAATTTAGAAAGTGATAGAAGAAAGAAAATATTGAGTAATATTGCATATTTTTCGAAATACGCCATATATATTGTTAGTGTTCAATAAAACATTTGGTACATTACATACAATAAACAACTAGTTATATATTAATACGCTAAGTAAAACATTCGTCCCTAAAAAAAAGTTGGCAACCCTACATGTAGGCTTTAATTAGGGTAACAAAACAATGTAACATGATTTAACTATTAAATACAAATTGAGATGTTATTAACTTTCTGACATAATACAGCGATAACAGCCCCGGTCTTATAAGTCCTTTCCACCTATACAAACACTAAACGAAGCGCTATCGTCCACACTTTCTTACCCGCCACTTCATCAATCGTGCAAACAGTCACGAATAGACCGAATAGTTATTTGTTTTACAAGGGGGTAAAGTTGTTATTTAACTAAACGTAGTACTAAAATTGATACTTATATACTTACTCGTAATATAAAAAAAACAATCCTCAGAATTGAAGTTTCTTTTTAACACGTAAGTGCGTTTTCACATTATCCGATCCGATATCGGATGTCGGACAGATATCCCATACATTACAGGCGCCAATTTGGATTTTTTCTATGGGAATCTTTCCGACATCCGATATCGGATCGGATAATGTGAAAACGGCGTATATGTTTAACCATTATGTAAATCTATAATTATCTCTACTCGTACTATACATTTAATACATATCTCTATTATGAAAAAAATGTAATTTTATTAGGTCTCTATTTAAGGGTGCTTTCAAGAAAAACGTTAGTTTTAGTCGGTGAAATAGTACACTTTCTCTGATTTAATAGATATACAGTCAGCAGCAGAAGTTCCGTAACGGACAAGGTGTTCAAAATGAACTTGACACGACCTTATTTTTACGACAATAAGAGCGTGATGATTTTCATAAAATCGGTTTACGGTTTGATTGATATAAGTGATGTCAATTAACCATCGATACAAACCAAGTCAATGAAAATCTCATTTTTGATGTATAAATATAAGAAATATGTATTTTCATATATCTTGGTACTACCGTCAACGTCACGAGCACGACTCGGTACAAAATTGTAAGCTGTTTAAGGCGGAAATGTGTATAGCGTGCGGTAGGGGAACACAGAGCATGCAGACAGGACTACGCGACTTACGGAGTCTCCGCGGCCTCCCACGGGCGAGTGCGAGCCCGACAAGCTGGAGCCCGGCCGGCTGGGGCCGCCGCGCCCCTCGCGCGACTCGCGGTCACGAGACATCTTCTCACTATTCACATTACCTTTTAACCACCTTACTTAACAGTAACACACATCTTTATGACCATTTTTAATACTTCACATTATAGTTACACTGTTCCGTTAGGTGAGCAGACCTGTGTACAAACAGACAAAGATTAATATTTGCAAATTTGGAATGAGACATTAGTCGCGAAATACATTCATACTTTTATTTAAAGTCACACACAGGTCGAACGCGATTAATTAACATTATTTTTACCTTTTTTCCCAACGTTTCGGCCAGGTTGCACTGGCCGTGGTCGCGGAAGACTTAACTGACGTCCCAGCAAAGTGTCACCGGAGATGTAAACAACACAAAACTACCCGATATTAATTTATATAAATGTTCGGGGTAGACAAATAAATATAATCTACCCGCTTTTAGTTATTGTTTATTTCCCACCGCACGACACACAGCACTCACAAAAAAAAAAAAAAGGTAAAAATAATGTTAATTAATCGCGTTCGACCTGTGTGTGACTTTAAATATGTGTACAAAGCGCGAGAACTTAAAGTGTTATATTCATACTTTTTATAGAGAAGTACGAGATGGCAGCTGCAAAAGTACCTGGTGTCAGTAATTCAAAAGGAAAAATGCAAACTTGTTGACATATTGCAGTAAAGTCAGTCAGTAGGTAGTGACAAGGCAGAAAAGGCGATTATCCTTGTAAAAGGGAAGTTTCGATTGTAATCCAATATCTTGAACTTTGTTCCGTTGCTACTCTAGAAAGGTTTTAAGTCTTCTGAATCTGATGTTCAGAAACATTTCTCAACTTTTCGTTTAAACATTGTTGGATTAAGTATAAGTAAAAACAATCAGAGAGTAAATCGAAAAGTTTGTGCCGTCGACCCGACATACAATGTTTTTTTACTTCAGACATGCTTCAGACTGGCATTTAGTTTGAAATCTAATGTAGACAATGACGACCAGGAAAAATACCCAGTTAATATTCCCAGATGGTTCCTAACCTACGAGTATCTCATGGAAACTTTAGCGATAGAAATCTAGGTCTCCGTTTTATACACTCTCGTAGTAAAGCCGCGTCTACCTACTTCTAATCTATAATGGTATCATTAATCGTGTGATTAAGACAAGAAAAAACATTTTTCTTCTTTTCTAAGAACGTAGTTGACTTGAAGTTGATGTTCTATTATATCGTATCTTTATTTTATTTATTTTATTTTTATGTAGGTAATTGCACCCGCATACGAGTATGCTTTTGTAAGGTAAAGATGGAAAATAGTTAAAATAGGCACCGATTAAACTCATGTAAGTAAGTAATTACCTACATATATTTCATAAACTTACTATTTCTCTAATGGTGCTCCCACACTGGCTGTTATAAATGTTATATAAAATATAACCAGCTATATTTACTTTACCAAACACCATAATTAACTACAAGTAGATATTCATTTTTTTTTTCACCAAAAATTTTAACAATACAACTTTACTATAAAAAAAAGTACACGAAACATAGAAAAAGTTAATTCCCTATGTTTAATCTTTAATTTTTATTAGGGCACAAACGGTACAATTTATCTTATAAAATAATGTTATCAGTTAATACAAGAACCAATGAAGATGCCACAAGTTGCTAATGCATTTACGTGTACAAAATCGGAACGAAATAACAACTACATCTAGATAACAAACATTTACCTAACCTATACCTAATACTTACTAACTCTGCACCTTGCCTTAAAATCTATGTCTTGATTGAACCTGACATTTCTCATGTGTTGCCAGCGAAGCAAATATTTTCGAGCGTAGAAAATTCTAGAACCAAGGTACTCGCATAACTCATCCTAGAGAATATAATAGCTAACTTAATAAGATGCCGAAGGTTCTGAATAGTTTATGAAAAGAAGCGCTATTATTTCATATATTGGGAGCTGTTTATCATAGAAATATGATTATAGGTGTATGACTCCCTTTTTCTCCAATGTGAAGAAAAAGGACGGCATGTTGCCTAGGATCATACATATTTCTATGACAAACATATGATAGTGGACTATCGGCCTAAGAGTGGGATGTATAAGCCATGGCCGGACCCATGGTTCAGTACTTTTAATGTAGTTAGTGCGTAGCCGAATGCACAAACGGAAGTGCCTGTTGCGAATCGTACGCCACGGAGAGTCCACGATTGCACTCATGGGTGCAAGCCCAGATTGGGAGTTAAAAAAGTCATAACGCCTACGGCCTGATGAGTGCTGAACGCATTACCGGGATCACCTTACCGCTCACTTGTCTCTTGAGAATCTTACAGCCAAGTGTGTGGTGAGTGCGCATGGCGTTGAGTGGCGTTGGCGAATGCGTTGGTGAATCACCACCTGTTTTTCACAATTACGAGACTGTTTGTCACGGCAGGCGTTCTATAGCTATTCAGTCTATCTAACTAGCAATAGCCAAAATTTTGGATTCCAATAATTCAGCAACTTTTAGATAAAACTGTCATAAAGTGATTATTCGGTTGGCTTCGGTTCTACGCACGCAAGACATGCAAAGAAATTTTACTTTTTTACGTTACTAATATCTAACTAACGCATTAACAATAGCTAATAGTGTCCAGAAAATTCTAAGTTATAATGGTCATAACATTATAAACACTTATTTATTGACAAATGTTTTCGACTAAACTCCTAAATCTATTTCATGTGTAGTGATATTAATTACTCTGGCTAATAAAAGTTAAAAGTATTGATAATAATGACTCCAGCTAGTATTAAAAACGAATTAACCATACGAATATTATACGGTTCTTATAGGTATACATATAGAAGGTACCTTTCATGTTTGTCACTCGTTAGCTTTTCTTTTATACTTATGTTACTAATACAGCCGAAGTGGCTAAGAGTCATCACGGGCGACTTTTCGCTGCGACTTTTTTGTCGCACACACCAGCGGTCTATGGGCTAGTATGAAAGTGCGCCTACGTTGCGACGCAACTTTTTTATCTCCGGGTTCGGCGACAAGCCTGCGACGCAGCTGTCTCTTTCCCTATTGGTTTCAAAGCAAGTGCGCACACGGCGACAAAATAGTCGCCGGTCGGTTGTCATTTTGACAGTTATCACTCAACCGCCTGAGCGAACAAGTTATTACCCGAAAAAAAATTTAAAAGGCCGATTGTTGAAGACGACATTGATATCTGTGACTATGATTAGGTACTTTTTCGTTTATTTTAAACTTACCTGCAAAAAATATAACCATTTATCCGAGCTCCACTTTTAAGGCTTATAAACATTTAAGTATCTATATCACATGTCCAAATAAAAAATATTGATTCGTTTTGAAAACTAAAATAAATCAGAATAAAAGCAAATTATTTCTTAGTTTTCGATAGGCCAGATAAAATATCTACGACAGACAACATTGTCATTGATAATCGTTATTGTTTTTCAATCAATCTGGGACCCATTTCCCTGGGGTCAATTTTACAAGTGGTTATCAATGTCTAATATTATGACAAGTTGGAAAGAGACTTCCGCTTGTAACTTGTGACTTTCAGTTTTGAGAAATGGGCCCGGTGTCCGTGGACAGCGGTAATCGGTTACCATCAGGCGATTCGTCTGCTCATTTATCATAAAAAGTAAGCACCCTTGAGCATAGTTTAAAAATGCTCGTAGAGCTTTTCTTATACATTTTCGCGTCCGTCTTCGTCTCCGGCTCAAAGTTTTATTCACGCTTTCAGTTTCGTCTATTGTTGACCTTTTTAGGGTTCCGTACCAAAGAGGTACAAAAAGAACCTTATGGTGCCGCTCTGTCCGTCTGTCTGTCATGTGGGGTATCGTTAGGAAGAACTCAAACTGTACAGTCATATCAAATCATTTTTAACCCCCGACGCAAAAACGAAGGGGTGTTATTAACCCCGACGCAAAAACGAAGGGGTGTTGTAAGTTTGACGTGTCTGTCTGTCTGTCTGTCTGTTTGTCTGTCTGTCTGTGTGTGTGTCTGTCTGTGGCATCGTAGCTCTCGAACGGATGAACCGATTTTGATTTAGTTTTTTTTGTCTGAAAGCTGAGTTAATCGGGAGTGTTCTTAGCCATGTTTCATGATAATCGGTCCACTAGGTCGCGGTCGGGGGTTTTTTCAAAATTTTAATTTTGTGGTTAGGTTATTAATATTTTTTTCGTTGTGGGAAAAAATGTTTTTGAAGGAAAATGTAAAAAAAAATACCAAAATACCAGGAGGACGATATGTCAGTATTGAACTCGAATTGTCTTGATTTTCTTTGGACGTAGTTTATAAAATACAATTTTATTTAATATTACTTGTTATGAGGGAAATTGAGTCTTGAGACTCTTGAGGGATTTAGTCGTCGGTAGATATTACATATTGATGATTCAACTATTGAAAGTTTGTACGGAACCCTCGGTGGGTGTTTCCGACTCGCACTTAGCCGGTTTTTTTATACTGCGGCAGCTCAATGCTTTCACACCAACTGGAAACTTCTATCCTGATGCTTCAACGGATGAGAATGTTGCATTTTGTCCTCATGTTTACAAAGTACAAAAATTCCATACAACATATTTTTTCTGGCTATCGTAAGTTGGCTAGCAAAATTAGCTACGGTCTTGACTTTTTATTTGATGTTTTACTGTTAGTATTTTCTTGGTGTTTGTTTGGTGCAAGTTTGGTTTCACTTGGGGTCAAAATCTGTTATTTCGCTTACTCGTGTATGAATATAAACACGTGTAGATAAACAACAACCCCTTGTGAAATAAATAACTATCACCGTGGTGATATAGCGCAATAAATCAAATAAACAATAGCTTTTGTGGGTTGAGTATTATAGCGCGTTGAGCAGACATTCGTGGTTAGAATGCTATTATTTGGTATAATTACATACTTACATCGATATGTCATTCAAAACCAATCTATATTGTAACAGTCAGCACGGATATTCAGTGTATAGTTTATTATCTATTGTATTTATGCTCACTTATTTAAACCACTGTTTTTTTCTTTTCTTATTCCTCTTTTCAGTTCCGAATAGTCAATTTTAGTCGATTCGTTTATTCGAACAAAACACGCGGGGAGGTAAACAATGGATAACACGGTCGTCGTACATACGTCGAGGCTGACAATTCACTCAACCTACTTTGATGACGGTAACCAAAGTTTGCGATCACTACACCTTCGCTGAATTCAGTAGGTATCCTTACCGTTTATTTATTAGTACTTACTTATTTAGATGACAGACAAGTCGATAAACGTTAGCACAAAAGTAAATTAACTAAGCTTTTTTCTCCTAATGGGACACGAATATCGAAATAAATAAAAAACGGTTAAGCTCAAAATGCTAACGTAATGTTTGGGTCAAAAAATAAGTATATAAAATTTTCACGTTACTTTTTCAAAGAAGAAGAGTGTTTTTAACGAATCTTCAAAACTACTGAGCCGGCGATGATGAATGAGGTAAGTTGATAGGCTATCTTTCAATTTATTTTTGAGAAATTCCCGTTAAGTTTGTACATTTAGATCACGTCTCCGATTTTCATAAAAATTTGTAGGCTGATAGAGTCTATGATGCTGAGCAAGATCCACTAGATTTCCCAAAATGTCCTGGGTTTATTATATGAAACTTTCCTTTTTTGTTACTGAAAATGTATAGAAATCTGGTAACAAAAAAGGAAGGTTTCATACAAACTACGTAGGACATTTTGGGAAACCTAGTGGATCTTGCTCAGCATCATGGACTCTATCAGCCTACCAATTTTTATCAAAATCGGAGACGTGAACCAAATGTACAAACTTAGCGGGAATTGCTCTTTTAGGGTTGCGTACTAAAAAGGTACAAAAGGAACTCATGTGTCAGAAGCGTCTTATGTGATTTTCATAACGAGGATGATACTTAATAAAGACATAGCCTATCGAAATTGAATTTTACCTACCTGCTGCAGATATTATTTTTGATTATTTAACCGAGTGGTTTTAAACTGTAACGCTCAACACAAAGACACTGGCCTAGTTTACTGAGAGTGTAAAATTAAGTGTCGAGTTAACGAAAAACCTTGCCCTAAATCAATATCAAGGCAGATTTTATCGCGAACACCGCTGGGTACTAAAGTTCATTCCGTGACGAGCCGGCAAACGCCAAACTTGCCCAATAACGAACACACCGGCGGGCGCGATCCGCGACCTATTACCCGCCGGTTCCGCCGGGCGCGGGCCCCGCACCCTCCAACTTTACTTCATACCAACCCTTACTACTAACTTACTAAAATAACTTATACAATTTCTGTCTACGTATTACGTATAAAACTCACCTTGCAACTATGTACATCCAAAAAATAGTGCACTCAAAATTATTCTAAATATTAACTAACGTCAATGTTATTATCTATATCAATTATTCCAGATTATGAGTTAACTTAAAACTACCGTAAAGTAACTATGACAAAAACTCGCAAAACTTTCGTGCCTATGTTACAAAGTTTACAACAGTGTTTTAATCTCGGAAAATATTATCAGATATTGAGTGAAAGGTAGTTGAAGTATCCCGCGGAAAGTTGCGTTGTTTAGAGCGATACGTTTTAATGGGTTTATATAGCTTTGAATAATTCGGTGTGTTTTGTCGCGAGACGAGGGTTGAGATGACTCGCGCGACGGTGGAGCGGGTGCGCTACCCCACTGGCGGCGGGCAGCAGTGGCCAACGCTTTTATATACACCTGTAATGCGCGAATAACCTGCGCAAAGAGCCGCATTTCACCTTACCATACCTGCAAGTTGTTTGCGCTGTAACCGTTTTTTGATACCATAATTGAAAAGATCTTCGTTTGCATTTTCTACCCCTTGCCTAAATTTTATAGGTCACAAGACAATGTCTACGTTCAACTGTTATGTAGGTATTTCGAAGTTCCTTTTATATCTGCATAAGTTTATTAAGTTTAAATAAGTTTATTATAGCCAGACCAAGTTAAGTTGACAACGATTTTGTAAGAGCAGACTTTATAGATAGAAAAGCCGATGTCGAAGATTAAGCTCGTAAGTATCTATGATTAATATAAGTAGGTAGCTATATAGCTTTAAGACCAATATGATCAATATTTTAACGTGCACTTGGTTTGTGTCCTTATACGTAACAAATAAGTACTTTTTTTTTACACCACGTCGATAGCAAACAGGTATACGGTCCGCCTGATGGAAAGCGGTCACCGTAACCTATGGACATATTTGTAACATTTGGTTCATTTTCCCTGTTTTTTCAATGCAGAATATTTGTGTGTAATGACGTATAAATTTAGCAAAATACTGTTATATTTGTTTATCAAGTCTATTGATACACAGTAGGTATACATGTAAGCCTTATAGGTACGGGGAATAAATTAAACCAGGCATATAATTCATTATTCATTAGTGTTAAAATTAATTTAAGAGTTGTTTTTGAATTTTTCTCAGCATCAATGTGTAATAGTTATTTGTTATACAAGGGGGCAAAGTTGTATTTTAACGCCGAGTGTGGAATTGAAAAAGGAGCAAGTGAAAGGATTCTATAGTTGAACCACGAGCGAAGCGAGTGGTTCGAGAATAGAATCCTGAACTTGCGAGTTTTTTAACACACGAGAAGTAAAATACATTTGCACCCGAGTGTAACACAAAACTTTTCCCCTCACTATAGCAAGGAAACTACAACGCAAAAAAATGCGTTTATCACTGCTTCCAGTGGTTCCACAGGTGGCAAATCATCTTAGTTACTAGATTCACCAACTTTTATCAATTTTAAAGCAGATAATTTGACTTTATTCAAGGTCAAATTACATATAATATCAATTTACCCACTAGTGGATAAAATGCGCAATAATCTTTTTACCCGCTGGTATTGAAGGACGAAAAACACGTGTTTCCGAGCAAGTGAGGGGAAAACATAGTTGCGATGAGATGACAGTCAATCGCAACTGTCAAGAAATTATATTATATGGATTTTTTAAATTAAATTTTAAGTAAAAGTTTACGAGTTTAATTTATATATACATTGTAGATTCAATCGAATGTTACAATATTATACCTATACAAATACCTACACTGCTTTGACAAATGAAAGAGGCGGAAGGTGCACGATAGTAAAGCAGTTCACCATCATTGTATACGACTCACTTAACTAGACGCTTATTCGGCATGTGAACACTGACGTATAGTGTTGATTTTACGTTGAGGTACAAACAATTTATCTTAACATGTCAAATTGCTGCAATCGCCATTTAATAAATGTCATAGGCATCTTATGTTTTTGACACATATTGCATCCACGTCGCTCATTAGTTAGGTATGTATCTCTATTATTAATTATTTTTTGTTAAATCGAAGACCAAAATGAAATCGAAATGAGCTCCTTCTATAATGGCGTAATTATACGCGGAGTGGAGTTGCAGGGAAAGGCACGTCATGACATGACGTTCTAATAACAAAAGGCTACTTCTAGTAGGCATACCAATACATGGAGCGGAGGTTCACTCACACATAAAACAGCCTTTGTTTTCCATAGGAATACGTAAAATATACATTACGTTCAGAATTTTCCAGAACGCCTAGGGTATGTAAGGACAGGATTAAAATAACATTGAAACTTGAGATTTTATGACACGTACGCATTAGAAGGCTATTGTTTTATAAAAAATGTCAAGTAAATAACATTTGACAGTTTATATTAACATATCCCCGCGTAGCGCGTAGGAGGGGAGCTCATATTTCTTAATGGATTTATTCCAGGATTTCTAAATGACAAAAATAAGATTAAATTTTTGTTGCCGGTATCTGTTTAAGTAACAGCGAATAAAAATTCAAAGAATACAAATAATAGTTAGTTAGGTATTAGAAACTAGCTATACTGTTCGATACGGACGCTTGGGTGTTTAACTTTAGCTAGAACTGCGAGCAACATTACTTTGTAAGGTAGTTACAAAATCCGGCCCAGAGCGAGCCAAGGTCGTGCCCCAACCAAAGGGTTCCGTAAACTTTATATTAGAATACAATTTTTTATCGACTCAGCTCAGACTCTAAAAATATTGTTCTAATGTGCAGCTAGAAATCATATTTTGTCGGTGTTTCTCAGGAAAGCGATCGTTAAATCTTTTGCTTATCTAACTATTTAGGTCAAATTTTAGTTTTGATAACGCTTTACTTGACATACCATATATTTCCATTCATCATAGATAGGTACAATTCGCAAATTCATGAAGAGAACCTTCGATAACTTTCTCTTCCCTTTACTTGATCTTGGTTATTCAAACCCGATCTTGTATCATATTAGTCGTATTAATTTTACTTCTTGATTTTAGAAAGCTTGTCAGACCACGGTCTCCATAATGTAGCAACCCCAATAGGGCATTTCTATTTACCGCTGTACCCAATTCAGAAATATTCAAGCGAGAAGGTTAAATTAGTCCGTTTGGTTACGCTGTTACGCACCTTTTCAAATACTTCAAATGATGTTAAATAAGAGATCGTAACATACGATTTTTCTTCCTAGCTAGAATATCCGGATTGTAACAAATATTTTTTTATTTCAATTTTTATAATATTTGAACTAATAATTTTGAAGAAAAAAAACCGCCGCATTTGGGGTTCTGGTGAAAGCTACTTGCGAATGTTGGATTATGTAGAAATGCGTAGGTATTTTTTTAACTGCTTTTAATGCTTTAATTATTTGATGGCAACAAAAATCAATATATACGTACATACCGTTAAGGTTTGAGGAGTTTCCTCAATTCCTCATGAATCCGATTATAAGAAATCGAAGATTGACAAAATTTGACTTGAAAAAAATATGCTTAACAAATATTACTAAATAAATGTTACTGTTCTGAACTTAAATGCATGTTGTTCTTATAAAAATACCAAAGTCACTATAAGTGTGCCGTTCAGATTTGAGGAGTTCGGTTCTGACCATCATCTGCAGTTCCACTGCACCAAATGTCACTATTCTGGACGTAAGTGCATGCTGTTCTTATACAAATACCAAAGTCACCATAAGCGTGCCGTTCAGATTTGAGGAGTTCCGTTCTGACCATCATCAGGAGTTCCATTGCACCAAATGTCACTATTCTGGACGTAAGTGCATGCTGTTCTTATATAAATACCAAAGTCACTATAAGCGTGCCGTTCAGATTTGAGGAGTTCCGTTCTGACCATCATCAAGAGTTCCATTGCACCGAATGTCACTGTTCTGGACGTAAGTGCATGCTGTTCTTATAAAAATACCAAAGTCACTATAAGCGTGCCGTTCAGATATGAGGAGTTCCGTTCTGACCATCATCAGCAGTTCCATTGCACCAAATGTCACTGTTTCGTAGGTAAGTTTATGTTGTTCCTTTAAAAATACAAAAATCGCCATATGTGTGCCTTTCAGATTTGAGGAGTTCCCTCGATTTTTCCAGAATCCCATGATCATAACTGGGTTCTGAGAAAAATGGGACGAATCTGTATGCATATACATTCAATAAAAAAAATTAAAATCGGTCCAGGGTGGCTAGCCGAATGGCACAATCGCTCACGAAACGCTCACGAAACGAAGCGCTAGTAGATATCTATCTCTATCGCATTGGCGCGACAAAGCCAGCGGCGTATCGCTTTCGTTTGGCGTCGGAGAAATGCCATTCGGCTACGGGGCCTGTAACGACGGAGATATCGAGGAACAAACATAAAAAAAATGCAGACATTCGAACCACCTTCTTTTGAGAGATTTGAGGCGGCGGTTAAAAATACAAATGCATATGTTTTAAGTAAGTTGTTACAAGACCAAGAATGTCGTTCAGAAGTGCTACGAAGTATTTATAGTATAACCTAACCTAACCACAAAATAAAAAAATTGTAAAAACCCCCGACCGCGACATAGTAGACAGATTTTCACGAAACATGGTTAAGAACACTCCCGATTAACTCAGCTTCAGACAAAAAAAACTAAATCTAAATCAGTTTATCCGTTCGGGAGCTACGATGCCACAGACAGACACACACACACAGACAGACAGACAGACAGACAGACAGACATACACACAGACAGACACGTCGAACTTATAACACCCCTTCGTTTTTGCGTCGGGGGTTAATAACACTCCTTCGTTTTTGCGTCGGGGGTTAAAAATGATTTGATATGACTGTACAGTGTACAGTTTGAGTTCTTCCTAACGATACCCCACATGACAGACGGACGGACAGAGCGGCACCATAAGGTTCTTTTTGTACCTCTTTGGTACGTAACCCTAAAAAGGTCAACAATAGACGAAACTGAAAGCGTGAATAAAACTTTGAGCCGGAGACGAAGACGGACGCGAAAATGTATAAGAAAAGCTCTACGAGCATTTTTAAACTATGCTCAAGGGTGCTTACTACACACACACAGACAGACATGTCAAACTTATATAACACCCCGTCATTTATTTGCGTCGGGGTTAAAAATGCCTGGGTGGCTAGCCGAATGGCACAATCGCTCACGAAACGCTCACGAAACGAAGCGCTAGTAGATATCTAGATATCTCTATCGCGCTTGCGTATTGGCGCGACAGAGCCAGCGGCGTATCGCTTTCGTTTGGCGTCGGAGAAATGCCATTCGGCTACGGGGTCTGGTTTATATTGTCAGATGATAATCAAAGTCACTGAATAGCATCACAAGTTCATAGCTATACTGTGTACCATATTAGTATCGAAATTAAGTTGTTTTGTTTTTCTTAGTTTGTGAGTTACGGTTGTCACCTGCCGGCCAAACCTGACGCTGCTGGCTCTGTCGCTCCAATATGAAAGAGCGATAGAGCCAGCTACGGTAACGATATGAGCTAAGCGTTTGTGACGTTGGCTAGGTACCCTGGCGGTCTATACATAGAAAGAGTTCTTGGAAATACAGGATAACATACCTCAGAATGTTCTGGAGTCAAAGGTAGGAGTCGTATCTGGGCGCGCGATCATCGCCAGAGACAGCGCGCTGGTACGAGAACCGCTGAGTTCTCGGGAATACTCGACAAGTCCTGGTACGAATGGCAATAACATACCTCAGAATGTTCTGGAATCAAAGGTTTCCTCCTCAAGCTGGAGTCGTATCTGGGCGCGGGGTCCTCGCCGGAGACGGCGCGCTGGTACGAGAGCCGCCGGCCCTTCGAATCGGTCTTCGGCTCGTGCAGTGAGTTCTCGGGAATGCTTGAGAAGTCCTGGTACGAGTGGGCTTCGTACATCTCGCGGCTGGACTCGTCTTGCGTCAGGCGGCGCAGGTAGTTGGTCAATCCTTCGCTGGCCACCCATGTTACTCTGGAAAACAGGACCAATGTAAGAATGTAACATTAAGTTCTTATATGTATAATTTCGAACATACTGAAATACATATTTCGAACGTCCATGTATCACATTTTTTAAGGCAATTTCAGATGAAGAGGACCTTTTCACAGTTGAATGAAACCATATATGTCCTTCGATGACAAATGGACAGTATGGTAAGGATAAATAGAAAAATATGTGCCATTTCCTTCAATGTGGTTTTTTAATTTAAAACGTTGTACATTATTTTATGTTAACTATTTACAACTTTTGCACACGACCCCTACGCGGTACCTATCTGTAAGTATGTAAAATTAAAATACCATTTGCGATCGGTATGGCCGGAGATATAAAAAAAAAGCAGCAATCGTAGTGTCGTCCCGTCTTTTTCCACTATATTAATATGAAAGGGACAACACTTCAATGTTGCCACTTTTTAATTTCTACTGATTTTTGCCAGACTATGATTTCATGACGCTGTCGAAAGTCGAAAGCCGATGAGCATGGGACATGTTTTAACAAATTCTATTTATTTTGTTGAAGCCATCATTAATACCAAAGAGGATAGAGTATTAAAGAGAGTTACTGTCAAAGTAAAATGTGTAATCACAGTGCATAGACTGCCATCTCTCGACACAGGCTTTAAACTTTTGAACCTTAGTTTTGACAATTTGGCCCATATTCTTAGCGTGATATGTTTTAAAATGTCAAATATTAATATTAGCGCCATCTAGCCGAGCGTACCCCAAAGGTGTATCGCCATCTAGCTCACCGTACCTTATTCTGTATGGTTTTGGGGTACGTTTTTTTCTTAGACTTTATCGGTCTTTACGAAGTTATATAGGTCTTTGTTAATACGTACCTATCCACTATAACGACGCTTGTCGTTTCCACGAGGACAAATAGGCAGTGTGTACCTACTACTGGGGACGCTATTGGACAACACCCTGCATTTTATGATTAAGCACTGAGACTTGGCACAGGTTGTTCCTTGGGTGGCCCTGAGTAGATAAAGATCGGGAGGCATTGAGAGCCCCCCTTAATTTAGGAGGGAAGAGGGGGGGAAGGCTGGCGCCGCCGCGCTTCCTTTGAAACCATATTTCTCTAAAACTATACAAAATAGGGCATGCGATATATCATTTTCGGATAAATGAAGGACGAGGAATTCATTTTTGGAACAAAAAAAATGTATTTTAGAATAAAAATACAAAATAAAATGGGAAAATCTGAAAACGAGGTTTTTTTTTATACATATTATTGCACATTTTATGAAAACTGTAATGGTTTTTTCTAAATAAAAAATATTATTTAATAGCTACATTTAACTAGTTTTACAAAATGTATAATTTTTTATAGAAATATATTATACGACGAGTGATAAAAAATAATTTACATCGCCCGATAGGGTGATTTGAATGCTCATTTTAATAAGTTTTGTCAATGATTTCAGGTATAATCACTATTTTTAACACACGAAAGCCGTAATCATTGTAGTTTATGGCTATTTTAGTGATTAATGTACTTAAAATAAAAAAAAATACAAAAATTTTAAAAAATATTAAAAATGTGATAATTTTTTAACATTATCCTATTTTGTTCTTTCTACACAATATATATCTAAAAGCAATAAATATCAATAAAAAGCCACATTTATGCAGTTTATAAAAATATATAGTTTGTTATATAAATATATTACGAAACGCGAGATAAAAAATAATGAAAATGAAAATTTTAATGTACGGGTCAGCTTGCATTATTCGATGAGGTGAGGTAAAGGTACTACCCGCTATGCAGTGGAGTTCGTCTAGTAATACAGAAATATACTTATTCTAATAATGTTTACACATGTAGGTATATCACGACCCAGTACAGAAAATTGTAAAAGTCCTATAATATAATTTATTTTGATTGTAAAATAAAATTGCATGTGACTTATATTGCAAAAAAAATGTCTTAATCACGTTCTCCTCTCCTGAAGCAGTTCTGCATGCATAGGCTTGAAGATTTTTTAGTTTACTAGCAGAATTTAGTTACTTCCTTTGGGCCTCCTTAAATCGGTTTTACCCATCCATAAAAGATAAAATAAAAATCGTCATATTCTTCCTTTCAGTATCAATGATAGTTAGTTATTGCGCAATAGTGCCATAAAAAATAAACTTAGATTCGTATTAGCATTAAACATTAATGATTTTTGAACAAAGACATTGCTTTCGTACAAAGGAGAACCTCAAAAAATGGTCTGACTAGACGAAAACATGTGTATCGGGGCTAGTACTCAAGGCTCTCAAAAAGTGTAGCTATTTTGAGTTATTCAAATAAAACAACATGAATAGTCTGAATTTAATTATGTATATGTTATGGACCAAGTGATTAATAAGGGCATTATGTATAATGCCCGGGCATTATGAATAATGCCTAGCTGTATTGGGCAAAGTGATTAATCATTGTCTAGACGCCATTTTTTATCACATTGCCCGGTCATTATGATAATGCTACGTGATCGTTGGGCAAATTGATAATAAGTTTAACAAGTTTTTCTGAACGCCATTTTTTATCACATTGCCCGGGCATTATGATACTGCTACGTGATTGTTGGGCAATTTGATAATAAGTTTAATAAGTATACTGGGTGTTTCCTAACAAATAATGAAATGTAAATTGCGCTTTCTTGAATAAGCATACTTTTTAACCGCCGCCCTTAAATCTCAAGGAAGGTGGTTCTCAATTCGTCTGTATTTTTTTATGTTTGTTCTACGATGTCTCCGCCGTTACTGGACCGATTTAGATTTTTTTTTGATTGAATACAGATTGGTCTCATTTTTAACAGAACCCAGTTCTGATGATGGATCCTGGAGAAATCGAGGGAACTCCTCAAATCTGAAAGGCATACATATAGTGATTTTTATGTTTTTAAAGGAACAGCATGCAATTACTTACGCATTCTGCAGAGCTAGTTCATCATCTAAGTTTATTAACAATTGGTTTTTGACACCTAAAGTGCTATTTTATCCCTCTACTAGCGAGAAAGGGACACTTGGACATACCTACTAAACAAACTAGGCGTTTCACCATCTTTGCCATGCGTGAAAGTACACTTTTATGATAGCGCTTACCAGTAGCTATGTCTATCTATGTCTCACTAAGGCTCGAAGCGAGCTCTGATCTGTGGTCTATGTCGGACTTGTCGTTTAACTCTAAATCATTGATTATAAGTCCTAATCTTAGCCATCCTTGACATCGAGAGGTCCTGCGGCACTGCAGGCAGCTCGCGACGGTGTCCTTTGTAGTTTGATATGAAACTGCATACAGTCTCTTGAACAGATCGGCACGAAAGTCTGCTGAAGCTGCGCCAATCCATCTATTAGCTTTGCTACATGTTTTATTATTACTCTGCCCGGGACGGGCATTATGTATAATTCCCGGGCGAAATTGAGCTATTCGGTATGTTATTATCACTTTGCCCAACAGAGGATAGGCATTATGTATAATTCCCGGGCAAAATTCTGCTATTCGGTGTGTCTTTTGCATATCTCTGGATCGTGGACATGCGTGGACCTTTGGGAGGCATGCGTGGGGCCAAAGCCAACAGCACAGAGGCCTTTTAAGACATTTTAATGTAAAGGCAAGGTATACACGTGGCGGATACCACCCCAAACGTAGATGGTCCCCGCCAGGTGCAAAGACTATTGCAGTGCAGCACTTTTATGCTACGATGGGAGTTAAAGTCATGGGTTATTGTTTTATAAGTTGGATGAACTGGATAGAAGGCTATGGGAGGAAACTATCGGGCACCTGACAATAAGTCTCACAATTGTAAAAGACAGGCGGTGACTTGCCAACTCATTGAGTGGGCCCTGCAAAACGGCCGCACACACGGTGCGACAACAGAGCAACACTTAAAGAGTGGCTGAAAGGTTGTCGAGAGGTGAGACTGCGGTATCCAGATACCGGTGATCCGTTCAGCAGGCCGCCGACGTTATGACACTTTCCCATTTATAGTCTGGATTCTCAATACTCTGTAATTTTCTTTGTGTAAATAAAATAAAGAATCTCTATTCTTGGGCAAAATTCAGTTATTTGGTGTGTTATTATTACTTTGCCCAACAGAGGATGGGCACTATGTATAATGCCCGGGCAAAATTCAGCTATTCGGTATGTTATTATCACTTTGCCCAACAGAGGATGGGCATTATGTATAATGCCCGGGCAAAATTCAGCTATTCGATGTGTTATTATTACTTTGCCCAACAGAGGATGGGCATTATGTATAATGCCCGGGCAAAATTCAGCTATTCGATGTGTTATTATTACTTTGCCCAACAGAGGATGGGCATTCTGTATAATGCCCGGGCAAAATTCAGCTATTCGATGTGTTATTATTACTTTGCCCAACAGAGGATGGGCATTATGTATAATGCCCGGGCAAAATTCAGCTATTCGATGTGTTATTATTACTTTGCCCAACAGAGGATGGGCATTATGTATAATGCCCGGGCAAAATTCAGCTATTCGATGTGTTATTATTACTTTGCCCAACAGAGGATGGGCATTCTGTATAATGCCCGGGCAAAATTCAGCTATTCGATGTGTTATTATTACTTTGCCCAACAGAGGATGGGCATTATGTATAATGCCCGGGCGATTTAATTATTTGAATAGTTATTATCAAACTGCCCACTCACAATGGGCATTATTCACAATGCCCGGGCATTATGTATAGTGCCCGATTTATCACATAGTCCATAACATATATATCACAACATCCACTGCATAAGCACATCAGCTCCGAACATTTAATTTAAAAAGTCTTTTTTTACGATTGCACCTTACGCGGCACTGTTTTTTACACCTCCGACAATTTCGAGGCATGTTTCTGCAGCAACAGGCAACGTTGCGGGCAAGTAGGCTCCCAAATACCAATTGTTACAGACTTTCGTCCAACCACAAGTAGCAAATAATGGCAAATTTTGAATTGGGTTTAGTTGACCCCATAAATGGACACCTTGATATACCTATTGAATTGCAAGGCAGCTTTTGTCGGTGAAATGCTGTTAATTTGGCGGAGGGTTCCGTAGTCCAGGAAATGGACACCTTAGAAAGATATACCTATAACCCTTACAAAAATGGTGCAAGGCAGATATTTGTTGGATGAAATGCTAAGGGTTTTAATTTGGCGGAAATAATTTTTTTGGTTAATAACTATTTTCGGAACACTCGTTAACCAAAGTACAGGACTGCGGAACCCTACAGATCTGCCCGAATAATAACTATTTGTCACTCGTTAACCAAAGTACAGGACGCAATTATCCATAGAATTAATTAGGCAAATAATATAGATAACTACTATTTCACAAGATGTATTAAGATCAGATGTATATATCTGACCTATCATATCAATTGATCATTTCATGTAATATAAATAGTTAAATTCAGACTATATAGGAGTATGTTGTTTAATTTGAAGTACTCTAAATAACTACACTTTTTGAGAGCTTTGAGTACCTTTACCTCACCTCATCGAATCATACAAGCTGACCCGTACCGTACATCAAGATCGCCCTGCCACGTCACTTTCATTATTTTTTATCTCGCGTTTCGTAATATATTTATATAACAAACTATATATTTTTATAAACTACATAAATGTGGCTTTTCATTGTTATTTATTGCTTTTAGATATATATTGTATAGAAAGAACAAAATAGGATAATGTTATAAAAAAGTTATCACATTTTTTTTAATTTTTGTATTTTTTTTATTTTAAGTACATTAATCACTAAAATAGCCATAAAATACAATGATTACGGCTTTCGTGTGTTAAAAATAGTGATTATACCTGAAATCATTGACAAAACTTATTGAAATGAGCATTCAAATCACCCTATCGGGCGATGTAAATTATTTTTTATCACTCGTCGTATAATATATTTCTATAACAAATTATACATTTTCTAAAACTAGATAAATGTAGCTATTATATAATATTTTTTATTTAGAAAAAACCATTACAGTTTTCATAAAATGTGCAATAATATGTATAAAAAAAAATATTGTTTTCAGATTTTCCCATTTTATTTTGTATTTTTGTTCTAAAATACATTTTTTTTGTTCCAAAAATGAATTCCTCGTCCTTCATTTATCCGAAAATGATATATCGCATGCCCTATTTTGTATAGTTTTAGAGAAATATGGTTTCAAAGGAAGCGCGGAGGCGCCAGCCTTCCCCCCCTCCTCCCTCCTAAATTAAGGGGGGCTCTCGAAGCCTCCCGATCTTTATCTACTCAGGGCCACCCAATGAACAACTGTGCCAAGTCTCAGTGCTTAATCATAAAATGCAGGGTTCCCATACAAGACATAGCAATAGCGTCCCCAGTAAACTCCTCAATTGAGTCCTTATGGTGGCTATTAGATAGGTTCACGGACGTTTGATGCGGAACTTACAAAGTAATGGACCTCTTTACCCGATCTGCCGTAGTCAACACTTTTTTCTGTTAGATTAATAGTTGCTCTTATATGTATAGATACGCAGGGTTTTTACAATAGGAAATGTAGAAATGTAGAAATTTATTCAAACGACATTTACTTAATCCTTAACAGGGCAGAAGAATTTTGGAAATTAGTCAAATTTGAATTCTGTCAAATTGTCAAATGAAGTCTAAACTATGGTAGTAAATACATAATATGCTCCTGCCCTATTATGGGTTGATATTATTCTAATCACCCGTAGGGCAATTTCACATAACTCTAACGTCTGCAGTGTCTGCACCCCATACAACCATTTCAGTCGCAAAATCTTCAAATCAGTAACTAACTGTCAAATGTGACATAACGCGTGGTAACGTCGTGCAAACAATGCGACCGTATTGATACAATAACAAAATGTAGTCGTCGTGTGCACTCGTTACGGTAACAAAATGTGTACGAATTTGTGGCTGTCAATGTCACTGTCAGAATGACTTAACGACACTTTATTAGTCGACGTTTGCACACATAACGGTAACAACATGTGGACGAATTTGTGGCTGTCATTGTCACTGTCAGAACGGTTTCTGACAGTGACATTGACAGAATTTGTACACACATGTGTAGGTCTGATTACCGAACTGCTCCTAAACCACTGTATCCGCAAATGACAATCTGAAATACGAAGGTTTCTCAAACTGTCTTGTGAAGTTGTGGACTGGTTGCTTTGAATCATTTAAATATGAGCGAATTAAATAATAATAAACGACGACGACCATTTAAGCACTCTTCGACATTTTATAGAAATGTGGGAAAGTTAAGAAAAGTGCAGAATGATAATACAAATAGATAAGCACTTTATAGTTACTTAATGTATTAAATATATAATTTTTAATTCTTATTGATAAAAATGAAGTGTAGTGTTGCTTTACACAATAAAAGTAAGAATCAAATGAAATAGAGTATTTACTGTGATATTAATAGAATTTCTGTTGCGCAATGATAGTTTTTTTCAGTACAGATGCTGCTTTTTTTAACGCAGTAGTGCGAGCAAATCAAGCAATGATTCATTTCTTGTCTGGTCGAAACTCTTAGCTTAGATTTAGGTACTGAAAATCGTCGTACGATACACGTGCGAAAAGGACATTCACAACTCGTGTCGATTTAAAACACTCCCTTCGTTCGTGTATTAATTTATCGCTACTCGTATCGATTTTCCTCTTTTCCGCACTCGTATCTACAAGTATTTTGTTTGGGTTACAAAAAAAACACATTATTTACTCTACTACGTTTTATTTATGTCTCTTTAACATTACAAATTTGTAGACACTTATCTATACAAAAATCTTGACAAAAGAAGTACAGATCGCTGAAATTAATGTTGATAGTAATATTAATGACGACTACTTCCACAAGTGTCAATTGTGAAATGCCGCAAAATACTAGTTGCTCTATAGAAGACCATAATAATATGATCCCCGATCCTTTACAACCCAGCAGCTCGGTACGCACGTTACAATTTTTTTTAATCTTCTTTAGTGAGGGCAACTGAGTACGACGGCATATTTAATTGTTTATAAAGTTTGAGGATACCTGGAAAAAATGAATACAAGAAGCCATTTTGAAAATCCAATAAATATTCACTGCTTTCGGTCACGCGTGTACGCTGCGACCATTTTGCGACCGTTTGTCGACCGTTTGGTGACCGTTTGGCGACTGTTTTTTACATGGAATATTACCGTCTTAATCCATATTTTAACAACTTTATTGGTTTTCTAGGCATTATTTTTATTATTTCAGTATAGTATATGCACCGGAGCACTAAAACTTCACCAATCAATATACATAACACGCAAACACCGAGTAGTCAATAATATTATTACTGGTTAAACTGAGGTAAATTGATGGCGCGTTGATAAATTTAGACTTATTTTATGAAATCACTCGAGCAATTTAATTGGCCATGGTAATTAGCCCACATTATATTACAAATGCAAACAATATTTATCTTTAACAAATTCTTACGCCATTACATTTTAATGTCAAATGATTTTATTTCTTTTTTACTTTGACGTCTCTGACAGTCGCCATTTGAAAAGAATGAAATGAACGAATGATTTTGGGAAAGTAGTCGCCAAACGGTAACAATGTGTGCACGCGTAGTGCACACTTCTGTCACTTCTGTGACCATTTGTGCCTGTTACCAATCGTCCCCATTTGGGTCGCCGCGACTAAACGTCGACCGTACTGCGACTAAGCATTGAGACCCGAAGACCTGTGTGTACACAAAATAGGAGGATTTGCGTAGGAACGGCGACCGATTATGGTTATATGGGACGTCTGTGTCTGTAACCACTTCATATCATATTTATTTATTTATAATCGAATTAAATTATCAATTTATCTATAAACAAACTTACATATAAAGGTATTAGTGCATCATTTAATAAAGGAACTTGCAAATAATTGGTAATTCACATCACGGTGTGTTCAGTCAAAGGAAATAGTAAATCCGATGTACTTTGGATATGTTTAGGAAAATTAACAATAGAGGGCGTGAAAAACAATTATATGCCGTAGTGCAAGTTGTTCGCTAGATGTCGCTGTTACCCCCGCAAACTGGGTAATGACTTGTTGTCGTAAAATGTCTAAGTATTTTTTGATGACCAAAATTTTCGCTAGATGTCCCTGTACCACCCTCAAACTAGCGAACGGTATTCTATGGCTAATTAGAATTACATGTATTAAATTGTGGACCATGGGCAGAAATGTCCCCACCCACCAACAGAAATGAAACATGTCTCATTTAATAGATCTTAGCAACCTGATGTTTTTTTAACCCCTGACGCAAAAACGAAGGGGTGTTATAAGTTTGACGTGTCTGTCTGTGTGTATGTCTGTAGTGCTGTTGATAAACAAGCATGCGGGGCTGCGTGATGGTAAACAGTCACCGCAGCCTATAGACGGATGTAACAACTCACGTACGCGTTACCGACCATGTGACGTAAAGATCTTATGCCACAATACCCAGTAATTGCACTGCCATGTCTCACCCTTCAAACCGGAACACCGCCGCAATATGTAAAAACAAAACACGGTTTTCCAAGAAAACCCCATACATAGGGTGATCCTCGTCATACTAAAAAATCATCAGTTTGCCAAGATCTATTAAATGAGACATGTTTCATTTCTGTTGGTGGGTGGGGACAGTGTCCATACAAATTTGCACATGGTCCTTTCAACACATATTTGTGACAAATATGTTAGCGTTCAAATGCTTATTAATGTGACTGGTTGATGAATGACCTATTTAGAAATCCCGCTATAAATATGTGGCGTTCCATGTTTAAAGGGTCCACATGCTTTATGTTCTAGAAGGAACCTTTAGGCATGGGAAGTACACATGAAAAGTTGTCGTAACTTAATAATAGATGGCACTGCATTCGAAAATCTTGACTGATAACTCTATACCATACTATTCAATATACTCTATGATTCACATAACTCTGTTATATGGAATTACCCGATCTATTCGCTCTTATACTCGGAATCAAATAATGAAGAATGCATCGTACCGATAATTAGCGGCCATTATTCGATCGTACTGCCTTGCAATAAAGTCCTTATTGCGACCGCATTTTAAATGACTGAATAGATTGAATTTTTATGATTGCGTGTCGTTAAGTGCAGGAAAAAGCGCACCAATCTTTGAAATCTATGAAAGTTTCTACATAAACTTGCATTTACTTTAAAGTTATAGCCAGACCAAGATAACTTACAGCGATTTTGATGTGAAAGTCACAATGACATAAATAAATAATAAATAAATATATTGAAGACACCTTACACAGATCAACTTAGCCCCAAACTAAGCAAAGCTTGTACTATGGGTGCTAAGCGACGACATACATACTGAAATAGATAAATACATACTTATATGTATACATAGGAAACATTCATGACTCAGGAACAAATATCTGTGCTCACCACACAAATAAATGCCCTTTACGGGATTCGAACCCAGGACCTCGGCTTAGCAGGCAGGGTCACTGCCGACTGAGCCAAACCGGTCGACATACTCGTAGCAGTTTGACGCTTAAAATAACTCTTGCAACTTCCTTGCAATGCAACGGCAAAGCTATCAAAACCGTTACCAACTAAGCTTGGCTTGGTGTAATATTTTAATTTTTAACCCTCGACGCAAAAACGTCGGGGTGTTATAAGTTTGACGTGTCTGTTTATTTGTGTGTGTCTGTCTGTGGCATCACAGCTCCCAAACGGATGAACCGATTTAGATTTAGTTTTTTTTTGTTTGAAAGCTGAATTAGTCGGGAGTGTTCTTAGCCGTCGGCGTAGGCGATCGATGTCGGCGTCGGCGCGACGTCGACGCGGCATCTTTTTCCATACAGTTGACCCGAGTGGCCCGACGCTACGCTCGCGAGACGCTAGATGTGGAAGGCCTATAGTGGACCGACTTTCATGGATTTTTTCAAAATTTAAATTTTGTGGGTTAATTAAGGTACTGGTGGAAAATTCTGGAACTGACCTTACACAGATCAACTTAGCCCCAAACGAAGCAAAGCTTGTACTATGAGTGCCAAGCGACGATATATATACTTAAATAGATAAATACATACTTTTATACATAGAAAACATCCATGACTCAGGAACAAATATCTGTGCTCATCACACAAATAAATGCCCTTCGGGATTCGAACCCAGTACCGCGGCTTAGCAGGCAGGGCAGGGTCACTGTCACTAAAGTCGCCGTCAATAGAACTTGTGAACAATGTAAACAAACCTTGTAGTCAAAATGTTTTTAATTTTCATTCTTACTCATCAGATACTGGCTAAATCCATGTGTTATTTAATCAATTCATATCACATTATGATCCTCAACCTTTAAAATAATAAAATTGTGCTAGTATATTGATATTTTATAGAACAGTTTGTTTACACTGTTGATAATTTATATTGACGGCGATTTTACTGACTGAGACAGACCTGTCGTCACATACTAACTTTAGACATGCCAATTAATGCGCTCAGTTTTTCACGTGCATAAGAATTGGTACACCACCAGATAATGGCAACCAATTTAACCTTTTAATTTCAGAATTTCTTGCGAAAGTCTAACACTCATGAAACAACGGGATTTATTAAGACCGCATCGATTAGGTTACTAGTCGGAGCAATGTAAGGCGTCACGGGAATGTTACTTCGTTTCCGACGTACAGCGTCGTCGATAATCGTGTGACATTAATTTAATGAGATCGTGGCAGGATAATATCATCAATACCTACCACACCAAGCGCAACCCGTTCCGTAACGTACGCTAGTCGGAATTGCTCGAACTATGTCAACGGTCTACTAATTTACATAGCGTCAGAAAAAAAATACCCTCTGTCACTAACTTTTAACAGTTCATCAGTCCATGTTTACTTGTAAGTGCCTTTTAAACTTATAAATAACTGTCATACGACGTAAACGTGACGTATGTTGTTCATCTACGAGGCTAACATATTCAGTGCCACTACCCGATAACGGGTTTTCTGCCCGTAGGCGCTTTTCGGTACATTTCTCCGTGTTATCGGCTACACTGGTAGCGCGTACTGCGCGTAGCACATGCTAGGCGTGCTAGCCCTGAACATGTTAACAACTAAACATAATGTATTTGGACGCTGATGACCTGACTGAAAACAACATTACCATTCTATCCTTGTTTTATCAAACAAACATACTTGACCATCAGTACCATCACATTCGATCGACACGATAACCATAAAGCGAGATCGGAGGCAAGTGCGTGGGTAGAGGTGGCCTGAGTTATTATCACCGCGTTCGTTCCCTAAAGCTCTGTTCTGAATACAATACAATACAATCCTTTATTGATAAAACAAAATTTTACACTATAAATTTAAATAGATATCATACACGAAAGAAAAAACGACAAGGCCCACTGGTGGCCGAGCCGGGAATCGAACCCGGGTCTTCAGCTTACGCGGCTAACGTCTTCACCACTAGACCACCCGCCCGCCCTACGACAAGGCCCACTGGTGGCCGAGCCGGGAATCGAACCCGGGTCTTCAGCTTACGCGGCTAACGTCTTCACCACTAGACCACCCGCCCGCCGTGGTACCCGACGAAATTTCTCTAGTGTATGTTATCTCTGTGATAAGGCTAGGCGCCTTTGACCAACTCTAAGGGCGAGCAATTAGTGCTTGCACCTCCTATACGAATCCTTTGCAGGATTACGATATAGCGAGAGAGATGGTGCTGCCATCTATACAACTAGGGAACAAATCAAATTATTTTATTGAATATTTTTCGATTTGTTCTTTTTTTCAAGTAGTCACACTACTATATATAAATTATAAATTTAAATAGATATCATACACGAAAGAAAAAATGACAAGGCCCACTGGTGGCCGAGCCGGGAATCGAACCCGGGTCTTCAGCTTACGCGGCTAACGTCTTCACCACTAGACTCTTAGTCATTGGGATTAGTCATTGACAACCAGCTGAGGTTTGAGAAGCATATAGGAGAATTAGTGAAGTCGTGTTTTTTTCGTCTTAAGGTCTTATACCAAGTACGATACCTCTTAAATGAGGAAATTCGTAAGTTGTTGTGCGAATCGCTGGTACTCTCTAAGTTAAATTATGCAGACATTGTGTACGGGCCACGACTATTGGAAAAAACTCGTCGTCTTATCCAAAGAGTCCAAAATGCCTGTTTCCGTTTTTGTAGCTCAATACCACCGAGAACACACATTACACCATACCTTAACAAAGCATCCATATTAAGCATGTCCTCACGGAGGCACTTACATCTAGCTAGTCTCTTATTTGGCGTTTTGAATGACAAAAAGCCCCATTACTTATTCTCTAAAATACGCATATCCTCTTTCCATGAACGACATGGTACACGGTCTACCAGGCGCTGTCTCCTAGAAGCTCACCCTCACAAAACTGTTGCTTTTACAGGCTGTTTCCGATATCTCGCAACCAGGTGCTGGAACAATATCCCGCCCCCGATTCGTCAAATTAAAACTAAATTTACTTTTAAACGTCATTTAAAAAATATATTTTAGAAAACCGGCCAAGAGCGTGTCGGGCCACGCTCAGTGTAGGGTTCCGTAGTTTTCCGTATTTTTCTCAAAAACTACTGAACCTATCAAGTTCAAAACAATTTTCCTAGAAAGTCTTTATAAAGTTCTACTTTTGTGATTTTTTTCATATTTTTTAAACATATGGTTCAAAAGTTAGAGGGGGGGGGGGACGCACTTTTTTTTCCTTTAGGAGCGATTATTTCCGAAAATATAAATAATATCAAAAAACGATCTTAGCAAACCCTTATTCATTTTTAAATACCTATCCAACAATATATCACACGTTAGGGTTAGAATGAAAAAAAAATTCAGCCCCCACTTTACATGTAGGGGGAGTACCCTAATAAAACATTTTTTTCCATTTCTTATTTTTGCACTTTGTCGGCGTGATTCATATACATATTGGTACTAAATTTCAGCTTTCTAGTGCTAACGGTTACTGAGATTTTCCGCGGACGGACGGACGGACGGACGGACGGACGGACGGACGGATGGACGGACGGACGGACGGACAGACAGACATGGCGAAACTATAAGGGTTCCTAGTTGACTACGGAACCCTAAAAACAAAGTTTGGGTATCCCTTATGGCTACCTGGTTGCAGATTACCGGATTTAGCTTTAGCTTTAGCTCTAGCTGTAGCAATTATTTTACTAGCTATCGATCTAACAGATCAAACACACATTTCTATTCATCATAGCATTCATCTCACTCGTTTCATAGGCAATTATTTATAGATATTTTAGGTATATACTTTCATCTCTTTACAATATTTCTTATTCAACCAATTATGTGTTATCGTGATCTGATCTGGTTCCGGCAGAATATCAGTGCTGCTGCCTCAGGGCGTAGCGTAATACTGAGCCGTAACCCTTTTGTCTTGTTGCGACGCGCACAGTATCATAGTACGCTATGGTAAAAATCTGTGTAATTTCCTGTTTTCCAATTTGCTTATTATGTATTCTAATTCTTTTTTGTAAATTATTTCTTTTGTGTATTCTGTGTGTATTGTGACAAACAAATAAACGTATATCTATCTATCTATCTATCTAGACCACCCGCCCGCCGCCGCCGCCGTCTAGTGGTGAAGACGTTAGCCGCGTAAGCTGAAGACCCGGGTTCGATTCCCGGCTCGGCCACCAGTGGGCCTTGTCGTTTTTTCTTTCGTGTATGATATTTATTTAAATTTATAATTTATATATAGTAGTGTGACTACTTGTAAAAAAGAACAAAACGAAAAATATTCAATAAAATAATTTGATTTGTTCCCTAGTTGTAAAATTTTACACGTCAGGTACATTGGCTTTCTTTCTGCTAGATTGAGTAATTAACAGGCAAGGCTGAGCAAGCGAATTACGTATGCATAGGTACCTATATCATCACTACTTTGAAAAAATCTCGTATCTCACGCTGCTCGTCAAAGTTAAAACGCAGTAAGTCTATATGTATTCCATACATACTTACTACAATTTTCTTTTCATTGACAGACGAAGATACAAGTTTTTTTTAAAGTAGTGACGATATGTATTTGTTTGCCTACAGTTTTACCCATTGATACAGTGTTAGGTCCTGAATAGGCATCAATTGAATAGTGTGCGTCAGACACGACTTTAGATTTAAGTTTTTCAAAGAAACATTTATCGCTAGTTGTTGATTTCAACTCGAGCGGGATTTTGTTGTATACTTTTGTTGTATGCATACACTTCTTAGACTTTGGCTAGTCGTGTTTGAGGTGGGTTATAGAATACATTAATATTATGAACTTAAACTGAAAGAGCTCTGTAAGTTCATTTATTTTAAGGGTGCACTCATGCGCTTAAATTAAGAAACATTCTCAAGGAAACCCATATTTTAGGAATCAATTGTTTTTTTATACTTATCTATTAAGGTCCCTACATCCCCTAGTCTCTACATAGGTACCTGATTTCATATAGTATTTAGTAATGTTTTATACAGTTTCTACTAAACGTATATACTTTCTCGAAAGATCTTTATTCGTTATTCAGTTTTCTTAAATATACCTAACAATCATACACCGAAGTTAACGGAGTTAAAACAACACCTTAATAAAATTGTCACTATGTGGCTCAAGTTCGAGCCTATTTTTTTTTCTTTTCCGTCTAACTGTGATTAGTAAACAACAAGTGAAACTCATTCATACCTACTTACCTGTTGGATCTAGACGTTTTCCTTCTCCGCTGTCCGCACGCGGAGTCTAGCCCAGAGCTCATGGAAATAGCTCGAGAATTCAGGAGGGAGTCTTGATTGTATGCTCCATTGCTGCCTGGAAATAACACAGGTAAGGTTAATGACAGTAAAGGAAAAAAAACTGATTTATTACTTGTGATAAAGTTAAAATACGCCTTTTTTATACACCGTGTTTTTTCCGTTACACATTTAGTTAAATTCGAGAAAAAATGAAGGTTTTCATACATAATAATAGTTATTTGTTATACAAGGGGGCAAAGTTGTATTTTAACGCCGAGTGTGGAATTGAAAAACGAGCAAGTGAAAGGATTCTATAGTTGAACCGCGAGCGAAGCGAGTGGTTCGAGAATAGAATCCTGAACTTGCGAGTTTTTTAACACACGAGAAGTAAAATACATTGCACCCAAGTGTAACACAAAACTTTTCCCCTCACTATAGCGAGGAAACTACAACGCAAAAAATGCGTTTATCACTGCTTCCAGTAGTTCCACAGGTGGTAAATCATCTTTATTACTAGATTCACCTACTTTTATCAATTTTAAAACAGTTAATTTGACTTTATTCAAGGTCAAATTACTTTACCAACTAGTGGATAAAATGCGTTTTTACCCGCTGGTATTAAAGGACAAAACACGTGTTTCCGAGCTAGTGAGGGGAAAATGAGTTTATTAGTGTCGGAGACCCTTAAGAATTACATTCAAGTTAGTGTCAAGTGATTGCCGTCACATGTAAAAACAAATAACATTAGGAGTTGGTAAAGGCTGTCACATACCTACGTGTTCAGTAATTATCTTAATTTTTTAATAACTCGATAACCGTAAAAGTTAAGACGCTTGTTTCTTAGAGAAATTAATTGTATTTGATCTAAAGAACCTTCCCTTAAAGTGTACAGAATTCAATAAAAACATTTTTTAAACTAAGCCTATAAATGACGCATTTTTGTATAAAAAATAAATAAGGTTGTGCGACTTAGGCGTCCGCACAGTTTCTAGTGAGGACACTTTTGCACTTAAGTGTATAATTTACAATTAAAACGGTATTACATAACATGATACATATAGGTAATACAAAAGACAAAAATAAACACTTTAATACAATTTGAATACATAAGGCACGTTCTTTCATAAATTACTTGAGTCCTGGGTTGAGTCCGTATGCCTGAATACAGTTTATATTTGATGAATTCAAATGGCGCTTCTCTCTAGGCAATGACTGTAAATTGCAGCTATTCGTTCGCAGCAACAGTGAAGTTAATATTTAATCAGTCTAAAATGTGCCTCTGCCAAACAGAACTCGAGGCCAATTTACACTTCAATACATTGCTACCCCTACACTCCGCAATGTAAGCATAAAATCGCATGCGAGTTCCAACGCCGTGTCAATGAGCCTAGATTATAAGCGAGGCGAGTGAACCATGAAAAACCGCAAGCCATATGAGAAGTGTCTTTTCAAAAGGGCTTATTTCCATTTTTTCTTTTTTTTTAACTACGAATGCAGTTTTTCTTAGTATAGAAAATTACGCGTTGTTTTGAGATAAAAGTTCAAAAAGTCTCGCATGAAAAGTGCTTAATTCTCAAAAACATGGTAATTAAATATTTATTTAGGTACACGTGTTACGTTTGATGTAATCATAGCATTAACGTCAACTTACAATATTACAATTTTGCAAATTAAATAATAATTTCAAAATCAATACCGTGGAATTATTAAAAAGTTCAAAGTGGAAATAAGCCCTTTTGAAAAGACACTCCTCATAATTATGTATTTATGTGGTCAACCCTGGATAAACCTTATTGGTATGCGCGAAGGTTAATTTCTAATTATAGCCGTGGCCCTTTTTAACGGTATACAGAACGCTCTGATTCTAGGGTATCATAATCAACGTGCTCACCTATGGCTCACCTTCTGGGTACTACACTGTGCGCAAAAAAGTAATACCAAAGACATATGTAACTCCGTATAGACGGATAAAGTCTAAGAAAAAACGTACCTCAAAGCCATAGAAAAAGGTACGGTGACCTAGATGTCGTTACACCTTTGGGGAACGCTTGGCTAGATGGCGCTAATATTAATATTTGACATTTTAACACATATCAAGTTAACAATATGGGGCATGGGCCAAATTGTCGAAACTGAGGTTAAAAGTTTTAAGCCTGTGTCGAGAGATGGCAGTCTATGCACTGTGATTACACATTTTACCACAGAATATATAATAGTACAAGTACAGAAGGCTCACTGCTTTGATGTTTACGAAATGCCGCCTTTTTAAATACCTACAAAATTCTTACAAAGAAACGAGCCGCACGTGCGCGGCGTCCGGCGATAGGGTTACCTATGGATTAAAACGAATTAATACTCACATAAAATGTTATACTATTATATTCAAGTCTTAGGTACTTTCTAAGTATATATACTGTATTTATATATTTTTGTTCAAGTTCCAACATTACAAGCCTTATTGAACTTTTTCGTGGGACTTAATTAGTAGTAGATCTGTGTAAGAATGTCCTATGGTATTTATTTTATTCATGATGTCTATTTAACTAAGTATTATTAGCCATTCGACACGCGGACATCGCATATGAACCTTAAAAAAACTCGCGACGTAAAGTAACAATAGAAAGTGCGAACGTGCATTCCGTGAGAACGCGCGCCACCCCTGAGTAGGCCGCGAACTCGCGGCCGCCAGGATGTACTTGTAGCGCGGCGATAGAATCGCAGAGTGAGCCGCCCCTGAATCTTTGACAGACGCCGTGGCTTGCGTGGGCGACGGTGAGCGACGGCGATGCGACGCCGAAATGACCTTTTATGGAAGTTTGACGGTCGCGCGAGTAACGGCGTAACAACTCTCTATAATACTCGATCCTCTTTGGTGATACTAATGGTAAATTTTCCTAAATCTTAGTTCTACCGTACCTGTATAGATGTAATATAACAGTTCAGTGCACCGGCGATTTGGCGACGCGACTGCTAGAAAATGGAAAAGCTGAAGTAATGGAACGACCACTCCTACAGTTCCCAACCTTATGCTTGTGTTTTCTAACTGAAAGATTAATCAACGCAGAGCCAAAACTACATACTACCTATATTCGTTACTTTGAAATTTCGACAGCAGGACACATTTTAAAAAGTATAATAAGAAAGAAAGTGATTTTGACCAGTTATGGCCTTGTTAAGTGGTTTAAGAAACCAATATACATTTTGTTCAAGTTTTATTTTAAGCTATGAAAGTTGTATATGTTTGTTCAGCGTTTTATGTATTACGCGAACTTAGCTGTGGGAATCAGCTATAGCCCGATAAAAGTAAATGTAAATAGTGATGTGAAATAAATACTTTATCTAACAGTTTTACGAATTGGATATCTACTTAATAATCTCTTCTTAATCCGTACCGAATAGTTACAAAATATATCTGCTTTTATCACATTTGTACTGATTATTTAATCAGCAAATATCAATGTTATGAAAGGGCGATATTGGTATCAACCACTGACCAGTCAGCAATAACTTTTATTTGGTTGAAAACAACAAAGTTTCTATTCGTTTCTATGTACCTACTCTCTAAATTCTCATAACTTGGACCTGTACCTAGGTACCTACTTAGGTACTAGCTACTTAGGTTTGGCCTCATGCCTCACTCAGATCTCTGCTTCGGACCCTTTTCTCGGACAGTATTAGTCAAATATTATAAGTGTGTTGCCAATACGACTTGATGGGAAACGGACTTATAATATTAGTCGAATGCAGTTCGAGAAATGAGTCCTTGGTTGACGTAACACTCAAAAGGCCCGTAGAACCTCAATTATAATAAACGGGTAAAGTAAACGCTGCGCTGGCTGGCTGCTCTCAGCCATTGACGCTCGGGGCTCTCCTCAAGCTCCTGCATCACACACATGGCTTCTTGTATGGTATGACAGTAGGTTACTCACCGGTGGGGCTGCCCTGGCTGTGCACGACGCTAGGCTGGCTGGCCGAGAGCACCGGCACGCTGCCCGCGCTGTCGCTCGCCGCGCCGAGCGTCGAGCTCGACGCCACGCTGGCCGCGCTCCCGCGCACCTCCTGCATCACACACATGGCTTCTTGTATGGTATGACAGTAGGTTACTCACCGGTGGGGCTGCCCTGGCTGTGCACGACGCTAGGCTGGCTGGCCGAGAGCACCGGCACGCTGCCCGCGCTGTCGCTCGCCGCGCCGAGCGTCGAGCTCGACGCCACGCTGGCCGCGCTCCCGCGCACCTCCTGCATCACACACATGGCTTCTTGTATGGTATGACAGTAGGTTACTCACCGGTGGGGCTGCCCTGGCTGTGCACGACGCTAGGTTGGCTGGCCGAGAGCACCGGCACGCTGCCCGCGCTGTCGCTCGCCGCGCCGAGCGTCGAGCTCGACGCCACGCTGGCCGCGCTCCCGCGCACCTCCTGCATCACACACATGGCTTCTTGTATGGTATGACAGTAGGTTACTCACCGGTGGGGCTGCCCTGGCTGTGCACGACGCTAGGTTGGCTGGCCGAGAGCACCGGCACGCTGCCCGCGCTGTCGCTCGCCGCGCCGAGCGTCGAGCTCGACGCCACGCTGGCCGCGCTCCCGCGCACCTCCTGCATCACACACATGGCTTCTTGTATGGTATGACAGTAGGTTACTCACCGGTGGGGCTGCCCTGGCTGTGCACGACGCTAGGCTGGCTGGCCGAGAGCACCGGCACGCTGCCCGCGCTGTCGCTCGCCGCGCCGAGCGTCGAGCTCGACGCCACGCTGGCCGCGCTCCCGCGCACCTCCTGCATCACACACATGGCTTCTTGTATGGTATGACAGTAGGTTACTCACCGGTGGGGCTGCCCTGGCTGTGCACGACGCTAGGTTGGCTGGCCGAGAGCACCGGCACGCTGCCCGCGCTGTCGCTCGCCGCGCCGAGCGTCGAGCTCGACGCCACGCTGGCCGCGCTCCCGTGCACCTCCTGCATCACACACATTGGCTTCATGTATGAATAAGATTAGTATACGGTCGAGGAAAATGATTCTTTAGCAATTTGCTGTTCAAGTAAATTTCTTAGACACATATGTACTTATGCTATAAAGAGCTGTCAAATGTAAAGTGAACCGTCAACTGCTAAAGAATCAGTTTCCTCGTCCGTAGGTACATACCTAGGCCAGTAAACTAAGAAGAAATGTCTCTGATCACATGCAATTGTCGGCCGTGGCGGAGACGAATCAGGAAACATGTGATCTGAGGCTTTATTTACTGGCCGAGGACTATTTTTCTGTTCGGCCGAGCCGGGAAGCGGCGGTTACTTCGTCTAACGCAGTGGCCTGAAATTTAACGTCTTTCGACCGGAGAACGGAATAATATCTACATTACGATACAAGTGCGTAAAAAAGCTAATAATTATATGATGCTTTTTTCGTGCAAGGTAAACATTTTTTGTTTTTTTTTTATTCAGTACAGATGGTGCTTTTTTTACGCACTAAGTAGTGCAAGGAGTGGGTCGTTTCTTATCAGGTCGAAACTTCAGAGGGCAGATTCTGCACTAAAAAACGTCGTACGATACAAGGGCGAAAAGGAAATTCGTAACTTTAGTACAGGTGGCCCCCCGAAGTTTCGAACTGACAAGAATGAATCACTTCTCGCACTACTTAGTGCGCAAAAAAGCACCATCTGCGGGCCGATTTTTGAGTCTCACACGTTCGAATTCAGAAAATTGTCACTGAAAATAATAAGCAAGTCACCGTTTTAAACCGGTATTTTAGTGACAAAATCCCGTATGCGAGATTCAAAAATCGCCCCCCTGTACTGAAAAAAATATTTTTACCTTGCACGAAAAAATCATCAGATAATTCTAAGAAAATCGTGGGCATCAGTTATTTTTAAAAACAATTTTCATTTAATAAGTAGAAATTCGATTTAATAATAACTACTGAACTAAACGATGTAAGCCAATTTGATTGATCAGATCGCGCAAATTCTTTTGTTTTATATTTATAGCCCATCAAAGTATTTTCTAAATTCCAATTAAGATACAGGGGGACATTTTTGACTGTGGGAAATTTAAAAATAGATTTTTTTCTCATTTTTGAATTTGTATGGCTAGGTCAAGTTTTTTATTTAATCTATTTAGACTTCTTGATCCGAGTTTTTAGTAATTAAAAGGTAACTTATTATTACTGGTAGACTAACTTAGAGATAAATAATGGTTTTCAAGATTTATGCAAAATAATGAACACAGCGGCTTGTCTTTTACCACCCTAGAGACTCGTACTTCCGTTTGAATTTTACCACGCTTTTTATTATGATATGGCAAACGTTTCGTTAACACATTTCATTAAATCTAATTCGCACTTCGCAGGTGTCATTTGTTTACAATAAAGTCATAATGGTACAGAGGTAAAGTACTTATTAGTACGTAGTACGAGTATGTAGTTATGTATACTTTATATTATGTACCTACATCTGCAAAGTTTAAAGACGCATTAAGTTTTTAGTAATGTACAACGGGGCAAATGTAACTGGTCCATGTTTTCCATGTTTTACAATGTTTTACCGGTTATAGGTTTATGGTAGGCATGTTCAGTGAATATATGTAGAACTCAACATCATAGTGTAATAATGGAAAAAATGGATCATCGCAGTTACAATGGCCCCCCAGTCGAGATTTGCCCCGATGTACCTGTATTTTATTTAAAATACCGACAGCGCTTACCTGTTGACTAAGTGCAGTCCTGTTGTAATCGTCTCCATCCATGTCCACTTTTTCATTTAAAGATTGAAGAGAAACTGACATGGAGCCTCTGCGCGACATAGTTTGAGACTTACTCCCTAACGACTGTCTCTTGAAAATCTCTGTTGTGTTCTTTATGAAACTATCCATCTTTTTTCTAAAAAACGAGGATTTTCTCTCCAGTGGAGATTTACCTATATAATGCAGATCCATTTCTGATTGAGACAAACTCTCTCGCCGCGATAACATAGTGTTGTCCAAAGATAATTTCCGCTCCCGGTTTTTGACGGCGTTGGTTTTGGATTGTAGTGAATCGACTTTAGAGAAGGATTCTTCTCTGTTTAAGATATCTTGGTTTGCCTCGGACTCTTTGAGGGCACCGTCCGCTTGCGAAGGAGACGTGTCAATCTCCTGAGTCAGGGGATTACTATTGTCAGTACTAAGTGCTGGTTGACAGTTGTCCTGCTGAAGTCCCGGTTGTTGTCCTGTATTCATTTCAACTTCATCTCGCAAGTGCGGGGTCGGATCTTCACTATCATGATTTAAATTATTTACTAAATCGACGTTCTTGGCTTCCTGGAAGTCTTGGTCAGGTTTGTCTTGGAGGTTACTGTGATCATCGGAAACATCTTCACTGACATCAGTAAACTCGTTTTTGTCCATCACGACACTGCCTCGCGGTGCCTTTAATCGCATACTACTATTCATTTTTACAGATCGTAATATCTCCTTTATTTTTAAATTTTCTTTCATAGACTTGACGTCCGTGAATAGAGGCGATTTTTCCTTTTCCACATGTTTCATGGGCTTATCTTTCTTTGTTTTTTGCCTAAACCTATCCATTTTTATTGTATCAATTGGTCACACGATAATCACTCAAAAACCACAGCTAATATAGTGCCATAATAAAATTTGTAAGCAAAATTAGATTTGACTTACATATGTCAAATGTGTAAAATTTCGACCTGCTGATATTATAACACCTGTACACATCATTTTAAACAACACAAGAGTGACGACAACACTTATCGACAAGGGCGATAGGTTCGACCCCGCGGCACCACGAGTCGATTAAAGATTTACGTGGAATCCATTCGCACTATTAGATTTAACACTGAAACATTTGTAAATGTAACTGTACACTAACTAGCGTATCGATGTCACAAGAGGAACGACGGTATGTTACTCAACGAATGTAAACATGTAAAAGAACGGGTACGTCCGCGCCTTATCAGCACCCAGGCACTTACTACCAATAATATTAATAAGGCAGGTATGCACGTGCCACCTGCACGTTAAAGGAAACTATTTCGCTTGTTTTATTCATAAAAATGAGCAAACATAATATTAAAGTTTTATCGTCTGTTATTTTGCGGTTGAATGGTAGATGTAGTAAGTCTTGAACTGAATGAGTTAGGGTAATAGTTAGCTCCGTGTCGCGAGAAGTGTGTCAGCCGCGCATGTCGTGGATGTCACCTCGCCTCGCTCGAACCCTATCACACGGCGATATTTCACGTCTTAGATAATCGCTGATAACGAACTGCTATCATTGAGAAATAAATGGCTAATAATTTATTTTTTTACGATCGCAAGCATTTCGTTAATCATGTTTTTGTTAATTCAGTGAATAATTCCAGAAGCGATTTATTCCATCAAAACAAACTTAAACATATATTTACATGTAACACAATAAACCTCCCGTCTCTTTCTCTGTACACCTGTCTCCATGCAATTACAATAGCTTTCTACCGTAATCAGTCGCCTCACCATACCACAAGTTTGACCTTGACATATTCGCTAACATCGCCCTAGTTAATTACTAATAAGTGGTACATCTTACTTGAACTACAATGAGGGAGGAAATGCTACTAGTACCAGCTAGTAATTACGATCAAAATTAAATAGAAAAAGAGTTACTGACGTCAGCGAATATTTAAGACTATTAGTTCATTTTCACATTATCCGATCCGATATCGGATGTAGGATTTCAAAGCCAGAAATCAACGGTGACTTTAATATATGGAATATCGGTCCTACATCCGGTATCGGATCGGATAATGTGAAAACGCACTTGTCAAACTCGCGATAAAGGACAGCTGTGTACGTAGCCGAATGCACAAGCGCTCACGAAACGCTCACGATAATATCTCTTTCGTAGCTATCTATCTCTTGCGTATTGGCGCGACAGAGCCAGACTGGGTCTCTATTGGTTCCCATAATTTTTTAAGTCCGATTTTTACTATCCATGACGTTTTCCGTCATAATTTTTCTTAGTCATATTATCACTAGTCATAAAATTAAACGTCAGAAATTGTAGTTCCGATTTTTGAAAGTCATAATTATTGTTAGTCATAAAATTTATTAGACATAATAATCAAAGTCTATAGTTGTAAAAATCCATAATGTTGAAGGAAATAAACTTATTCGGAATAATTGTTCTAAGGATTTTATCACAAGTCATAATGATTAATAACCATGTGTTTCTTCACTAATAGCATTCAATGGGATCTCTATTGTTTCCCATAAAAAATGTTGCAATGTTTTTTCGTCTGCATTTTCGTAAGTTGTAATTTGGCTTACTAACTTCCTCAGTATTTATTAAACTTTCATGGCACCAATTGGTCTCGCCAAGGAGCTGACGTCGACAACTTCTATATCCGCTTTTAAGGACAAAAGATAACTAGCAAAAGGAAACTAACGAAACCAACTAAACGAGGCAAAGGGTTGCTTTTTGAAACAATTTTGTTCCGTCAATAAGTCGACGGAGCCCCGCTACGCGGGCCTCCTATTTCCGCTCTAAGGTACAAAAGGAAACTAACGAACCTACACGAGGAAAAGGGTTAATTTTTGTTTTGAAGTCATAAATAATATTTTATGTATAAAAATTTTCTGTGTAATTATATGTATGTCTGAAATATAATATACTTTAGGAATTTTAGACATTAAATCTATATGCAGAACAATCAGTAGGGCTTCAAAATATATGTTTAATAATATTTCTGAATAATTATTGTTATACTTTTCAATTTTATACTCATCAACTTTATGACTTTTGAGTTTATGATATCCAGTATTATGGTTTTTTATTTTTAGAACCATTAAACATTATTCGTAACAAAAGTTATGACTAGTGATGTTTATGACCACAAAATATATGAATAACAACTTCTGACTAACGAAATTATGAACAATAAGTTTATGGGAAAGAAAGGGATCCCAGCCAGACTACATTTCTGCGGCGTTTCGGTGGCGATTCGCGTCGCAGAAATGCCATTCGGCCCGGCCGGGTGGCCGAGTCACCAGTGGGCCTTGTCGCATTTTGTGTGTTGTGTGTTGTTGTGGGCAGTGGGATAAATACATATGTAAATTATGTAACATAATGCTTAAGATTTTTTTTCTATCATACGAAAGTCAAGGGAAAATTAAAACAATTCCCTCAAGATTGCATTTTTTAAATCTTCGGATGTGTGCTCGAATAAGAATGCACACATTACCTAACTTGAGAAAAGTAGTTTTCAATTGTGATATCTACCCCAAACTTTTTCATCGATTTTTGTTGGGTAGTTACATAAATCCCTGTTTTCACATTTTGTGGTACCTACAACTACGAGTTAGTTTCGCCGCGACCACGACAACATAGAAACTTCTATCGAAAAGTCTGTAAATAAACGTAACAAAACGAATTCGCGATAGACCTACCTAGCAACCCCTAAACACTTTATAAAAACATGTAATCACATGAATGATGTGAGACCTGGCTACGCTAACTCGAAATTGCTAAATAGTACATTACGATACAAGTGCGTAAAAAAGGAAGTGCGAAACGAGTGGCGATAAGTTAAAACCCGACCGAAGGGAGTGTTTTAAATCGACACGAGTTACGAATTTGCTTTTCGCACGTGTATCGTACGATTTTTTTCAGTGCAGTTGAGCCTTCGAAGTATCGACCTGGCATATAATGAACCATTTCTCGCACTAGTGCGTAAAAAAAACACCATCTGTACTGAAAAGATTATTTCGGTCACTGTTTGTTATGATAAGCAAGTAATGAATATTTCAGCACATAGATCGTGTATTGATACCACCGCTGCTAATGCTGCAGCTCATTGCTGATTAGATTTCCATGTAAACACATGTGGGAATTCATAGGTCATCAGTCAGTAATTTGAATATCTACTCCGCCTAATATATTTGCCAATGAATGCAATTTGATCCCGATACACGTGAACCGTAGATATACTAGATATCGCGATAGGATACGATGTACGCGTATGTATTCGGGAAATTCTCAAGCAATAGATATACTGTCGGAAAAACAGGAACAGGTTGTTAGTACCAAACGCATACCTATTGTGAAAAATTAATACTAATTTATGCATACCTATTGTGAAAAATTAATACTAATTATTAATAGTTTTACAGAATACAGAATACAGAATACAGATTTTTATTGGTAAAAAAGTATTTTACAGGTCATATTTATACACAATGTTTAAAAAATATAAATTATAAAGTGAATTATCATTTTAATTTAACACTTACATAGCAAGCACTTACAAGCGGGATAAGTAGGTTGTTATTTAACCAAACATGCAATATTGATAACCGAGAAAACGAAATATCCAATATTGAACAGAAAAGCGTACTGAGTAAAAATACTAACATTAAAACATCAAAAAAATCAAATCCATAAATTAATTAAAACTCGTCACTACTTTTAAAAAAACTTGTATCTTCGTCTGTCAATGAAAAGAAAATTGTAGTATGTATGGAATGCATATAGACTTACTGCGTTTTAACTTTGAGGAGCAGCGTGAGATACGAGATTTTTTCAAAGTAGTGACGAACTGTATGTTTCAATTCAAATTCATCAATTATAGGAAAAGTCAACATCCAACAGCTTAAGACATCAAGTTGAAATAAAATTTGTATGGAATTACTGTAATTTTGATTCAATTTCAATTTCGTTTATTTCACTCATATAAGTTAACAGTAAACACCAAGACACTTACACGGTAAATAATATATATTGATATCCGTTTTCGAATAATCAAGAGAGCCTTTATCAGTCGGCGTGGTGACAAAATATTTTCTTGTTACTACGGAACTAATTGCTCTCCAACCTAATTCTGGACAGTTTGCCCTTCGGGCACCGGAAGCAACCTACATTCATATCCTGCCTATGTATTGGTTTTATGCGAGTATTCTCAAAACATAACATGATCATACGATCGGCCGCCGACATACCAATTAATAACGTTTCTGCTTCGTCGTCTGTGGCAATTCAGATCCCATCAAAAACATAAATGTGAAATGAGAGCCAAGTTCAATAATATGATACATATGCCTTGGTTGTTAACTTCAACGAAAAAAGAAGTGAAATCTAAATGGGTGCCAAG
The DNA here is from genome assembly GCF_023078275.1 of Leguminivora glycinivorella. Classification (NCBI taxonomy): domain Eukaryota; kingdom Metazoa; phylum Arthropoda; class Insecta; order Lepidoptera; family Tortricidae; genus Leguminivora; species Leguminivora glycinivorella. Next base: position 34,671,779 of record NC_062998.1, read on the forward strand.
TTCAATGGTCCGTCCTGAAATTTATTTACAACAAACAAATAACTATTACACCTTCACAAAAATAATAAGGGCAAGTAGCATATAGGTACATTGTGGGCGAAAACTAGCTCATATAGGTACCTACATTGTGGGCGAAAACCAAAGGCGAAAACTAAGACAATGTTACTATGGCAACCAACTGTTAAACACCTAATTATCGAAAGCTGCTTGAAAGCTGCATGATTCCACGTCATTAGTCGGTAAACTAATTAACCCACGGGTGGGTATTCATCCAAGTAACGTGGTTTGGGACGTGACACGTCGTCGGTGCATATGTCATAGCATCTGTAATCAATTCAATATCGCTTTGATCATATTAGCTGCAAACACGATGTCTGTTGATTCCAACTGTTTATTGACGTGCATAATTAATATTTAGTTGTAATATAGTGAAACCTGGATAAATGAGACTTAAAGAGGTAATCCATTTATCCAGGGTCCCTGTTAACAAGGTATAATCACAGACCACCGACCACCCTAATAAAATTGTCCGTCTCATTGACAGAAAGTATCACTCAGAGGTGATAAAAAATATCGCTGGTAGCAACGTCTAAAAATAACATAAAGTCTTCAGCAAAATACCCTATAAACGACATTTTAAGTACTTTCCCTTCATCTCCCATAGTATTGAGACGCCTTGCATTATTAGTTGCATTCAAAACAAAATTTAAATAAACCTTGTGTTTAAAAAAATATAAGACTCCAACGTCCGACTTTTACACACGGTGTAACACGAAGAAACCAAATAATTTTAACAACGTATTCCTCATCATATTAGAAGAGTAAAATGTCATATAAACGTTTCTGGGATCCGCCTACTTTCAGAGTTATAAGAATTAAAAAAAATAACAATTACATATGTAGTGCGAAAAGATTTGCCTTCGTAATGTTATAATTTGTTACGAAAACGTACGAACGTGTCATGCTATTTCAGTCAGTCTCAGTACAAGATATTATATACTAACATTGACTATACTAGCATGACAAATACGAACGTTTCCGGCAAAATACGAAGGAAAACCCTTTCGCACTACATCTAAGTATACCTACTTATTATTTCTCAGAACAAAACGCTGTTTTGATGGCGATGATGCCGTTATCGGACATAATCTAACTATCCTCGTCGATAGATATCAAAAAGTAAGGGATCATCCATAAATTACGTCACACGTTAAGGGGGAGGGAGGGGGTCGACGAAGTGTGACAATGTGTGACAAGGGGGTGGGAGGGGTCCTAAATTTTGTGACGTCACATTTCAAAATCTATCATAATCTGAGGGTTAAAACACGAACTTTAAACTGTTACTTTATGAAACCTCATAAACGTATACAAATACAGGTGTTCCGTAACCGGATGAAAAGCCAAAATTAGGCGATAGTCTAGGCCATTTGGAACATTCTTTAGCTAGTAAATGTCTCGCACAAAATTTGATTAGTCGTTTTTTTAAAACTTCTCGGTGAAAACTCCAAAATTTCAGACAAAACCGATAAGCATATTCTTGTTATTGTTGATAAATGTTTTGGTTTTATTTCGTATTGTAAAATGTCTATCGTATACCAGAAAATAAATTTGAAACATCTGTGTCTAAAGAAAATCAAAGTACAGCGATTTAAAAATTTAATAACATAAAAAAATGATTTGTGTAATTTGATTACTTAGGTCGTAAAAATAACTTAAATTTGTTTGAGCCATGTCTGGCTAAAAATGTTCTAAATGGCCTAGATCAGGATCACCTATTTTCGATTTTGTATCTGGTTATAAATATAAGATACCAATTGCGTTGTCGACCGATTCAGAATGTGAAATCTTGAGCGTTGCGGGGGTTTCAAGGCATGTAGGTTAAATAAATGTGTAACAAACACAACAACATGTGGAAAATATTAACTGCAAAACATCACACAATTTAGTTTGATTCATATTTTTTTAAACATTTAAGAGTCAAAATTTAAACGTTTATTCTACCAGCCACAGCCAGCTGTGGACATCAAGTTAAAATTTCTATGAAATTACTTTACACTCTTATAGATACAATGAAATTTTGTCATTCGTTTTTGAAATATCAAGAGAGCCTTTCCTGTTGATGGGGCGAAGAATAATTTAAGTACATAAATGAAAATAAGATTGATTTCTACCCGCTGTTTTCATTCAATAATTTCTACGTGTAAATTTGCAATATATGTGACGTCACACTAGGGAGGGGGAGTCTAACAAATGTGACCAGCTGTGACAAGGAGGGGGAGGGGTAAAAATCACGATTTTTAGTGTGACGTAATTTATGGATGATCCCTAACTAGGTAGTGACGCATTGCAAAAAAGTATTTTTTAGAAAAATATTGTAAATTTTTATTTTAAGTGCCAGTTTTAGGTATACCATTTACTTTTTATGTAAAAATACATCTAATAAAACTAAAAAAATAATAAATAAATAATTTATTTTTGACGAAATTTGCTTGATATCATATAACATTTTATCTTTATTTTGCCCTCAGAAACGCGTAGTTAATATCTTTCGGTTTTCTCATGTTACACCGTGTATTATGTAAGTATTTTTTTGTAGTATTCCCTTAACCTCGCCAAGACACAAAGAAACAGTCGCATAATTTATGAATGGATTGAGAATTACTTAGTAAAAATATCGAAATCGATTTTCAATGAAATCCAAGTACCTATAGATTTACTGCATCTCAGATACATCATTCTCACTTATGGGTGAATTTCAACATGTACTCGAAATTTGCCTAATTTTGGTGGATTTTTTTAGTTTTGTAATTTTTGTTGAAATTATGTACTGATGTTACATAACTAATTATTACCAATGTTATGTATCAATGACCTTTCATTATAATAAGTAGTTTTAGAGAAATTACGATTTCAATGACATGGTCGCCACCAAAATTGGTCTACCCACAAAAATAAAAAATAAAATCAAAAATAAAGCCTTTTATTCATTTTTCTATTATTTTCTACTTGAAATAATAAACTTTTAACATGTAATAAATACTTTTCAAATAGAAACAAAAACGTTACTGCCTTCAATTTGTTCACCACCAAAATTTATGCAATTTTGGTGGAAAAAGTATTACGACCCACCAAAATTATATATTTTTGTGTGGGGCGGACCAATCCAGCAAGGTATGACACTTGTGTCATGTCTAAATGCAGGAACAAACCTGAATGGTCATGTTACGACACGTTTGTTCGTCTTGCTGCGTCTCGTTTAACCATAAAAATGATTTCAATACTGACCACCAAAATTGGTTCTTTCCCCCGGACAACTTTTGGTGCTCAGTTATAAGTATCAAATTGTATAATAATATTGACTTATGTCAGCTTAAAATATACTTAATGTAATAAAGAATGAAGTTATGGCAAGTTTTTTTTATAGCTGCGGATTTACTGGATTTACCATAGCCATAATCCGCTAAAAACAGGCTCTGGACGCTACACCAAAATTAGAATTTCGATGGAAAATTATTTTTAAATAAATATACATAAAACTTGTAACAATTTGCAATGTTGCCGAAGGTAGTATTTTAGGATTGGTTTTCATAAAAAAAATAAAAACCCGGAAACAATTAGCCCACACAATGATTATCAGCTCCGCCACAAAAAAATCAAGCTGAGAAATTCACCCTTATACAGGTCTCACTTAACCAGGTTTGACTGTAGGTACAAATTACACATATCTGACGCACACGAAAGCGTAGGTATATTAAATGAAAACTAGTTTATGAATGCAAATTGTTGACAAGAATAAAGGCGGAAACATTGGTAGAGGAATATACTTTGAAAGTTAAATAAAGGTGTCTCGAGTTTCTTTCTGCAAATGTAGGATACGGATATACTAGTAGGTATTTCAGTTCATCTGCTGAACGAAAATATTAATCCTACTAGGAAGCTACCTTATAAATGCTTGTTGTTGTGTATATAAACTATATATACTTAATAGTCGTAGTATGTAGTAGTAGTTAACACTATTGCACAGAACAAATTACAAGTACAGTGAATAATTATAATGGTTATGTACAACAAGGCGAGCTTATCCCTTTAGGGCTACTTGCACCAACGAAAATGGTGGGTTAACCCTCCATTTTGTATGGAATTTGACAGATGACAGCCCACTAACCCTGAGTTAAGTGGTTGGCGCGAGTAGGCCTTAGGCCGAGGGTATGAGGGAGATGACATATGTATATAGAAAGCTACTGTATTACAGCAAATTAAAGTATAATTTTAAACTTATATAACAATTTCTTAATTTTCTAAATCGAATCGGCGAACATAAAAATCGATAAAAAGTTATGTTATAAATTATGATTGAACACGAAGGACGTATCGATCGCAATAATTCAAGCAAATAGGTGGTGAGAATGGATCTGTGGTCGCGAGCAATCAGTGCTGAGTAGGTGGGGAGTAAGTAGTATTATGTACACGAATCCACCCCCTCCCCTCTTGATTTTATCGCGAGTATTCTCCCCCTGTGAACCGGTAACTGGTATCTTAAAGTATTATTTATATGAGCTGCCTAAATCCACCTTTTCCATATAAGTAGTAGTTATTTGAATGCTAACGGTTTTCGCATTTTTCCTTTATTTGTGGTTGTAAGACGTATCGTGTGGTTATATGAGTTCACGGAAAGTACTTAGTGTAGATTTTAACATTCTTGCGAGTGTCGAAAATTTAAGTAAATTTTGTACGGCTGTATCTTCTGATTGCGTTGGCTTAGAAGTTTGATTTAGTAATAAGTACATAATAGACTTGATATCTCCACAGGTTCCTGAGAAAAAGGGTCTTGACAGGCAAAAAAGAAAGTGATCCTATATATTTAATTACTTTCGAGGTACGGAACCCTAAAAAGGTAATATCCAAATCCACCGAAGTTTTGCAGCTCTTTTGTGTACCCCTAATTAATAAGTCGAGAAAAATATTCGGTATCCGGGCCGTGCATAAGTGGGCGGTATGGCGTCAGTAGGCAGTATTTATCTGTTGTGTTATAATATATTTACTAGCGACCCGCCCCGGCTTCGCACGGGTACTATACCTACATGTAAACCTTCCTCTAGAATCACTAGAATCTATTAAAAAAACCGCATCAAAATCCGTTGCGTAGTTTTAAAGATTTAAGCATACATAGGGACAGAGAAAGTGACTTTGTTTTATATACTACTATGTAGTGATAGTGAAGCAGGCATTGTAAATTTTCTAATAATTTCGCTGCAGCATTGTCGCTTTAAAGGCATGTCCACACCTAGGAATAATTAGTCAGGATTAATATATATACAGAGTGGTGCCTGTAACAAAGGCGAAGAATTGAACTGTAGGCTATTCTCCTTATACTGATCAACATTTGTTCAGTGACTTTTAAAAATTATGAAGTCTTTAAATTTTTAATTTTTCATACAAAATAAATATTAGCTTCAATGTACGCCATTATTGTTGTCATTGACGTTGTCTGTCACACTTTAGACTTAACAGAATTCGCAATACATTACCTCTTAGAAAAAACTTTCAAGGGTGATAAAAATCAAAATACAAGTTATTTTTAAAAGTCGCCGAACAAATGTTGATCAGTATAAGGAGAATAGCCTAGAGTTCAATTCTTCGCCTTTGTTACAGGCCCCACTCTGTATATGGATCAGGATTAAGATAGTATTTAATATAAACCTTCATTTATATCATTTACATATAGACGTATCGTGTCCATTATTTCTACGAAGCTGCTAGAAATACGGAGCCTGCTTTTACACTAAGTCTTGCCTATCTACTGGCGCCATACCGTTGGCATATTTACGGGCCCAGCTTCCAAATATTATACTGGACATATAGCATGTATTATACGTGCACACAGCGCACACTTTAAATGTCTGTATCGGTACGGCGGGATGTAATGGCCTGCGGTCGCAGGTGGCCCGATGGCTGCGGCCATTCGTGGGCGCTCGTCGACAGTCTAGTATATGTACCTATATGATCCCTTCGCTGATGTAAAATCAGCTTTGGCGATGTTTGAGATTAACGATTAAGTATCATTTTTATAAGTTTGGAATTATATTCAACTTAATCAATAAAATAAAAAAAAACCTCTATGTACAATTGGAACCCTAGGCCACTGTAGAATCACAGTATAATAAAGAGTACTATCGTACAGTATGGCCACTCCAGCTCCCCGCTGAAAGTGCCACCCACCCCCTCTCGGTTACCTCACAGTTATCGCCAGTCAAAAACGCGAACAGTCGATCTGTCATATCTCACTCATACAATCATGGTACGCGTTCACCTACACGAGCTTAGAATGTGTGTTAGAAACGCACCTCTTTCATATATTTGATCGCCAGTGTCCGAGATGTGGTAGAACTATGTCATAGTGACGTTATAAATCTCTTACTGTTTGTCATTTTGACATGGTTGTAGAGTGGCCTAGGGTTCCAATTGGTTGACTGTATGTACCTACTTATAGCACTTATCTATCTACCTTTATATATCTTCTTGAGAAGTGTGACAGAAATTATACATATAGAGGGATATTTAAGTATTCACAACCCCTGTTTGCCTGATTGCCCCTGTAATGACAGGCTAAGAATTTCACCACTACCTTTCCTCCTGTTTGTTTTGTAGGAGAGTGGAATATGTGTCCAACCACACCTTGGACACTGGCGATCAAATATATTGAAAGAGGCGCATTCCTAGCACAGTCTTAGCTCGTGTAGGTGAACGCGTACTATGCTTATATGAGTGTTTGACAGGTCGACTGTTCGTGTTTTTGACAGGCGGTAACTGTGAGGTAACCGCGAGGGGGTGGGCGGCACTTTCAGCGGGGAGCGGGAGTGGCCATACTGTACGATGGTACTCTTAAATTATACTGTGGTCCAACTGTCGTGTGTGCGATTGCGATAGGCTTTCAATCTGTCAACAATGTCAGAATTTCGTTTTCTTTCAACACTGAAACTTGAGCAGTTTTATTTGATTGCCTTTCCTCTTCGGAATACAGGCATGAGTTCTGTTTATATAATACATGCAATAGACATAAGTCATTATGTACGAATCTCTTACACGAGAAGCTTTCTAAGATTATTTAATTCAACCAATGAACGATCAACAAAAATCCACTTGTATATCTACTCGCCAGCTAAGAAAAGCGTAAAATAATTCTAAATAAATCTGACGTCACCGAAATAAAAGTAGACAGTCAATAAATCACAAACCAGATTACACTGTAATTTTACTGTCTCTTAGTTCAACAATAACTGGTATATATCTAGAACTATTTGTCTTGTCCTAAAATACTGTCTTGGGTATAATTTTGTGGGTGTAGGTTATATTTTATACTAACTATAATGCACGTTCCACTGAGTGATGTGTAAAGGTACAATACAATAATACAATTGTACACAGTTGTGAAAAATCATCATCGATCTAATTGTCATAAGTATATTACCACTAAGATTTCCTTGAGTATGTTTTAATAAGTTGCAGAATAAGCCGTAACTTGCCGGCCGAGCAATAAAAGCATCGAATCGATCCACCGGCGCCGTGCGCCATGCCCTCAGCTGAAGACTTTAATAATGAGTTCAATATGTGAAACATCCGGGGTGAGCGCCGGAGTGTCATTGTGTAGCTCGCCGAGCGCAGGCGAGTATTCGTCTGAGGAGAACTAGTGGAAATTATTTACATGTGAAAATACGCGTATTAAACCAAGACATACCATAAAAGTAGCTTCCATCTAATATACCCCTTGAGAGACATAGCTGGGCATTAACTCGTTAATCCGTTAATCGTTAATTAACGAAGTTAACATTTCGATTAACGGATTAACTTTTAAGTTAACTTGAAAAAATGTTAACGGACTCGTTAACTTCCGTTAAATTTCTCCGAGTCCGATAATCGTTAATCTAGTAGGGCACAGGCTCGGAGGGGCACAGGCGCCATCTGCGCTGCGAAAAACACATTCTGAACGCTACTAAAGCCCGAAGTACGGCAAATCCTATGATTTGCCGGTAAATCCTAGGTTTTACCGATGTCGATTGCTAAAAGTCCGAAATATTACCTAAAAAAGTATTCTTCACGTGGATTTGCTTTTACTAACTTTGATTCGGTGAATCCTAAGCTTTACCATGGCGAATGTTGTAGTGATAGGGCAGCAAATTCGAGCCCTATTTACGACCACATTCGCTTCCCTAGCCTCTACCGCCCAAAGTGCCACAACAGTCCCGTCACCGCCAGCATCTCTCCTGACACAGCTCTTGGCAGTAGCTCAGGCGATCACTGCCTTCCACGTGCAGCCTAGAGTTCAATAGGCTAGCTGTACTTCGGCCTTTTACAGAAATATAATACGTTATAGTGGATACTGATGAAACTAAATATTTAAAGAAAAGTTCTTTTTTTTTCATGTGTTAACGGATTAACGATTAACTTTAACTTACGTTAAATTTGTCGAAATGTATCGCTTTAACGATTAACGAAGTTAACTTTTTTAGTGACGGATTAGCGATTAACGAAGTTAACTATTTGATTAACGGTGCCCAGCTATGTTGAGAGATTGGACCAAGGGTGCTGGCACTGCTGGCGGTATTTCCTCGTTGTAATGCTAATGCACTGTGCGCTGTTGTTAGGTAAACTTAGTACCCATTGTACTACCACTGGAATCAATAAAGGTTTGATTATAATAAAAACCTAAAAGGTACAAAAGTAACGTCCGTAACTCCGTATTTATTATGTCATATTTCTAAATATTTCGAGAAGAGATATCTAGTTAAATTAGCTAGACTACACCCTAGTTCGCAATATATCAGCGAAGCGAAGGGAATGATTGCCCGGCCGAGCGGCATCGGCACTCCGGCCCGCGGCGAAACCGTTTGCAGTAAATCAAACCCCAAACTCTGTTCTATTACTGCGCCAAACTATGCTCTCTAGGTATTATTGGTTTAAATGATGGCCTCTTATACCTAACATGTTAGCGGTAACGGTAAGGATTAACCTGAATTACTAGTTTACGAATAACATGGCCAACTTCATTTTCAACGGATAGGTATCGCTTCCTTAGTTCTTGTTGTGGAATATT